>NW_015506165.1:306462-311480 GCF_001515645.1 Sinocyclocheilus grahami
GGGGGGAGGGGGAGGGGGGGGTGATCAATAAATATAGATAGATAAAAAATATATTGTGGCCACAAATTCAGAATTTGTTCCCTATTTTTAGGTAAATCATGGTCACGCTGTAGTAATTTGCTCCCTCATTTTAGTTAAATCATCGACACGATTGAGCTAAATTAAAACGAGAAAACAAATTAGTACAATGTAGCCACAATTCAACTAACATGATGTGACAGATTAATAAAATGTGGGGAAAGTCTTCATTTGCGGTCACAATATCTAGTGTACTGGTGTAGAAACAATTTTCACTCAGAAATTGCAAGTACATTTCAATAATTTGCTGTAAGTAATTACAAAGAAATGGCAAGTAACATTGGATTAAATATGGATTTTGACTCTAGTAATCTTTATTTGCATAGCATTTTACATTGTAAACACACTTTTCGTTTTCATTTGAACAGTTTATCTATTGTTTTATCATTTAGGTTTTTTTCAAACCTAAACAAACTGTTTTTGTGAAATGTTTTGCTGAAAAAGTGTTTATATACTAACTTATACTAACTGTCCTTAAATTCAATATGGCATCTAACCTGACAAAGTATTCAAGTGTCCAAATACTTTTTAGGGCCACTGTATCCACTTTAATCTGCTTTTACAAGCCTTACGTGTACTTCTCTTGGAGTATGATGGATTGGGGGCAGAACAAACCAAATTTTGTCTTGATTCTGGACATTTTTTTTATTACCCCACACCCCCGTAGTAACTCGGTGGGAATGGTGGCAATCCAGCAATTTGTTGCCTTGATCAGAGCTTTGCAGTTCCTGTGGAAAGCCTGCCATTAAGCAGGGGAGAGATATATATCAGTCTAGAGAAGTGTGTGTATTGAGCAGCGCTACACAGGGCTCTGGCCCAGGAGCAACCACTCTATTGCCCTCCACCCACTTCACGTTACACACACACTGAGAAATCAGAGCTCACTACTGTACTTTATGTTCCTCAGTCAGCCACACAAAGGAGCCCTTCTCCCCTTTGCTGCTCCGCCAGAAGAGAGCCACCAACCACAGTCTGAATGTCCACTTCAATACCTGTTTCCATCTCAATGGAAGCAAACTATCAAATACCCAACCAGAAACTGCATTGAAGTGAAAAGGTTTGAACATTATGTGGTAACGCTTTACTGGAAGCCTGCATTAAGCATTTGATAAACAACATTTTGACTGTTCTTGAGTATGTTCAACATCCGCCATGTTGAGCTGCCATGTGACCTATAAGATCAGACGTGTTGCTGTTGGTAAGTGATGCAGTGCTCATTTTTTGTCGTATCTATTAATTTGTTTTAAATACTATATAATACCGTATTGACCCGGATATAAGATTGTTTTTTTCTTGGAAATACATCTGAAAAAACGTGGTCGTCTTATATTCAGGGTCTACACTTTAACATGTCAATAATACACCCACAACAATAGGTGGCGCCAAATACGCATAAAACGAGCGTGCCATGAAATACGTAAATGCGTGTTGTAAAGATCGCGAGTAAAAACAAAAGAAAAAGAAAACCTTACAGCTGCATGAGTCGTGACTGTCACATTAGCCTGATGGGACCAAACTCCCTTTGTGATTTTAAAACGTAAGACAGTACCTAGATTTTAAGACTACAGTAAGATTTAACTTCTACTGTTAATAAGATTTTAGTAGGCTACTATTAGATGGATAGCCTAAACGTCCTAATTCAGATGGGCTACCCGGTTTAAAAAATTTTTTTTATGGTATATCAAAAAGTGTATATTTTTTAAATATACCAGTTTTTACCATTCTTTCATAACAAAAATTAAAATAGGACAAATATGCAATATGAAAAAAATTGAAGATAAAATGTGTTTTACTGAGAAAAAAAACAAGATTTGTTTTTTAAAAAGCCCTTTTCCAAAAGGTACATCTGGAAAAAGGGGGGTTGTCTTATATTCGGGTCAATACGGTGCTATATAGTATACCATTATACTAATATATACCATTACTTGAATACATTTCTTGATAAGCATGTTTTAACTAATGAATTAAGCAAAAAAAAAGAAATGTCAGGGTGATACATATGGATGCTTGTTTCCACCATGGAATAAAAAAGGTAAATACAACTTTTTATCTCACAATTCTGACTTCTTTTCTTACAATTCTGAGAAAAAAAGTCTGAATCGCAAGATATAAACTTGCAATACAGAATTACGTGATGTAAACTAGCAATTCTGAGAAAATAAAGTCTGAATTGTTAGATAAAAAGTCTCAATTACCTTTTTTAATTAATTAATTTATGTATTTAAATTTAGCAACATGAACAGGCTTCCTGATATCACAATGAAAAACATAATTGAAATAATGACATTATTGAAAAGGAAAAAAAACTAGTTTGGCGAAATCTTTTATTATTATCTTTTAGACAAAAAGTAAGCAGTGAAGCAGTTTTATTGAAATTTATATTTTTCAGATTTCATAATATATGAATATAATTTTAATATATTAAACATATATATATATATATTCATGAATGCAGTACAATGTTTTATACAGCATATGCATTCTTACAGGTTTATAACCTGCACTGTGTTACCAATTATATTGAATATGTTTGCTCATATTCTCTGTATATGGACTTGTAGTTCACCCTTGTTTGACCTGTCTATGTAATCTTACAGCTCCTGCCTGAGGCGCATATACAAGCAGCAGCAGTGTGTAGTGTCTTTAGACCATTTTAACTGCACTAGAATGTCTGTGTGTAGAATGACCTACATACTACAACCTACAGGTTTATACATTACCCATTCATTCAGTATAGGGCTGCTTATTGACTTAAGATTTTAAGGGTTTTGCTTTAAGGCAGGTCAGTTTGTGTGTGCCGTACATTATTTATTTTGTAGATCGCTTCTCTTTGACTTTGTAAAGACCCTGTGACGAGTGATAGACTGTGAGTATGCAAGGAGCAGCGAAGAACAAACAGCCCCGGATTGACATTCCTCCATACGCAACCTCTTTCTGGGCTTCCTCTGGGCAAAGCTACTGTGTATTGGAGTGTCAGTTGGGTATGTGGAGCCAGTGTCTGTTCTTAGGAGTCTCTGTACGTTGACGTTGCTGTGATGGTGCTGCTGTTTTGGAGACCAGATTGACATGCATTTATACAACTCCAGATTCCACTTACTCCTCATCCTCAAAGTACAGAGACTGTCTCCCAGTTAAAACAACAAATCATGGGTTTGACGCCGCTGTGGTTCAAAGTCACTTGGAAGGTGACCTTGTAGGCTATTGCTTAATAGTTTTGGTCGTCCTGACTGTGGACACTCTTTAAGGATCGTTTATAAACATATATTTAGTAATATGCTAACCATAAGTCACCATATACTCAAGTAAAACCCGCTAGGGACATGAGATCAACATCCATAAAAGCACAGGAGATGGTGGGTCTTAACTGGGACAGATTGAGATAACCCAAGACAGAACTAGTAAGTGTAAATGTAGTAACTCTAATGTCAGATAATATCAAGTGTCAGTGCTTAAAGGGTTAGTTCACCCAAAAAATTAAAATTCTGTCATTAATTTCTCACCCTCATGTCGTTCCAAACCCCAGAAGACCTCATTCATCTTCGGAACACAAATTAAGATATTTTTGATGGAATCTGAGAGCGCAAGGGTCCTTATACAATCAACGTCCAGAAACGAAGCAAGGAGATCAGTAAAATAATCGGGTTTGGAATGACATGAGGGTAATTAACGACAGAATTTTCATTTTTGGGTGAACTATCCATTTAACTAATGTTTAAATTTACTCAGACTGTCCCGTTCTCTCTCCTCACAGAAGTGCAGTCTTTAATGATCAAAGAAAGGCCTCCACCTAGTGGAGTGAAAGGACGGTGACAATGAGAGTGCTTGTTTCGTCCTTGAAACGAGGAAGTGTATTTTATATTTGTATGTATTATAGAGTATTTTTGAACAAAACCATGTGTTGTTATTTCTAAAGCTATAATAGTGCAACATATAATATCTGTACTTACGTTTTTACTTAGTGTCCTCCGATATTTATCCTGTCAGAAAGTGTTTGTGCAACGGAATATGTTTGCGCGTCTTTTTGGCGCCAATTAATTTTCATTCTGTTTATTTATTTTGCGTAGCAGATTGCTTTTTCAACGAAATTAATTTCAGGGAAAAAAAATAGTTGCACCACTAATTATAGCAGACAGCTGTTATATTCGGTTTAAAAACAGATAGAAACAGATCGAGTAACGACTTGTGAATCAAATGTATTTAAACAATTTTACTTATCATGTACTCATAGCTAAATCAATGTTTTTTAACCTTGACTATTCTAACGACAAATCATGGTATTTCACACCTTATTAGTCGTATCTGTTTTTATTTTATGATTTCATTTTTTAGTGAAATCCAGTTCAAGAAAATATTCTGTTTCAATAAATAATTATTTTAGCAGACATTTAAAAAGACAGTTAAACAAATGTATTCAACAGTAAAACAAATGTATTCAAGGACTACATATTTTATTTATGATGTAATCACAGCTGAAGGGTTGCTAGCAATGCTTAGCCTTGACTATGTTAACAATAAAACATAGCCTTTTGTGTTAATACTAACAAACAGAAATTTAATAAAATTACAAAAATTATAGAGTATAACAAAACACATTTCTTTTGACCATTTATTCAGACATTCCCTACTAAAACATTATGTACCAAACAGCACAGGTTAGACATGTCATCCTCAGTCTGAGAACTGGCAGAGTTTCTGAAAGCTTCGCTTTTAATCCATGATTTTAAAGGATCAAAATTAGTTTAATGCTGATGTGCCTCAGCAATGAATCTGTAGGAGCAGATTGGAGATGGTGTGGAGTGATTGGAGATGTCCTCTAATGGGTGAATGCGCTTCTTTCTTGTACTCCTTTCATACTTCTTGTTTTTGGCCTTAAAGTAGAATAGAAATACAAGATTGTTTACCTGGATAAAAACAATTCATTTATACTGGACATTTTCAAG
>NW_015506165.1:311490-312538 GCF_001515645.1 Sinocyclocheilus grahami
TTTGAACAAAACCATGTGTTGTTATTTCTAAAGCTATAATAGTGCGTATAATAGTTTTTACTTAGTGTCCTCCGATATTTATCCTGTCAGAAAGTGTTTGTGCAACGGAATATGTTTGCGCGCGTCTTTTTGGCGCCAATTAATTTTCATTCTGTTTATTTATTTTGCGTAGTAGATTGCTTTTTCAACGAAATTAATTTCAGGGAAAAAAAATAGTTGCACCACTAATTATAGCAGACAGCTGTTATATTCGGTTTAAAAACAGATAGAAACAGATCGAGTAAGGACTTGTGAATCAAATGTATTTAAACAATTTTACTTATCATGTACTCATAGCTAAATCAATGTTTTTTAACCTTGACTATTCTAACGATAAATCATGGTATTTCACACCTTATTAGTCGTATCTGTTTTTATTTTATGATTTCATTTTTTAGTGAAATCCAGTTCAAGAAAATATTCTGTTTCAATAAATAATTATTTTAGCAGACATTTAAAAAGACAGTTAAACAAATGTATTCAACAGTAAAACAAATGTATTCAAGGACTACATATTTTATTTATGATGTAATCACAGCTGAAGGGTTGCTAGCAATGCTTAGCCTTGACTATGTTAACAATAAAACATAGCCTTTTGTGTTAATACTAACAAACAGAAATTTAATAAAATTACAAAAATTATAGAGTATAACAAAACACATTTCTTTTGACCATTTATTCAGACATTCCCTACTAAAACATTATGTACCAAACAGCACAGGTTAGACATGTCATCCTCAGTCTGAGAACTGGCAGAGTTTCTGAAAGCTTCGCTTTTAATCCATGATTTTAAAGGATCAAAATTAGTTTAATGCTGATGTGCCTCAGCAATGAATCTGTAGGAGCAGATTGGAGATGGTGTGGAGTGATTGGAGATGTCCTCTGCTGGGTGAATGCGCTTCTTTCTTGTACTCCTTTCATACTTCTTGTTTTTGGCCTTAAAGTAGAATAGAAATACAAGATCGTTTACCTGGATAAAAACAATTCATTTATACTGGACATTTTCAAG
>NW_015506165.1:313054-314069 GCF_001515645.1 Sinocyclocheilus grahami
TGTGTGTGTGTGTGTGTGTGTGAATGCCTCTTACTTAGGAATTTTGATTTTGATATATACAAAATGATCTCCATAACCGAAGCTATTCACGCGTGGGATGCCTTTTCCTGCCAGTCTGATCTTGTGGTCTGTCTGAATGCCTGGAGGAATCTGCAAGAAACACATTTCCTTTTAGTCATATTATACTGTGCCAAGGCACAATTAAAGCCACAATAAAAGTCCTTTTATTTTCTAACCGCAATGTCGATGGTGCTGTACAGGCCCTGTGCTCTGGCTGTTCCTCCTAGTATCGCCTGTGCTACTGAAATCATCACATCAGAGTGGATATCAGTGCCATCACGACGAAACACTGGACTCCTCTGGACCTGCAACATGGGAAGAGATATACACACATGTAAGTCGGAATAAAGTAATATAGACAACTAGCAATTTAACAGAAATAATTTATGAAGAAAACACTAAATAAATGCAGAGAAAATAAACTACTAGTATAAAACTAAGTAGTATAACAAATTGTGTCAATTAAAATCAAACAATTCTAATAATAAAAAATAAATGCTAGTAATAATAGGCAGTGTGAAATTAGAAACTAGCAATTTAATATATAGGGATGAATTACAAGAATAACATTAAGCAAGTATTATTAAAAGGTATAGTAAAAGTGAAACAACTATAGAGAAAAAAACAAAACAATAGTATAAAATGAAATAAAATATAACAAAAGAATAATGTAAAACCAGTACACGAATTAGTAATAATTACCAAATGTAATAAACGGGAATAAATTATGACAAATAAATATAAAAACACTACTGTAAACTAAAAAGCAGTGTAAAATTTGAAATTAATATAATAAATAGGAATAAATTATGACGATAACATTGATTAAAACAACAGTTACTAACGGATAGTAAAATGAAATAAAATCAATACGACTAAATATGCCAATATTTGTGAAAAATGATCATGCTATGGCCCCAAAAAGTATGTTTACTTAAAGACTTTTTTTTTTTTT
>NW_015506165.1:314082-314765 GCF_001515645.1 Sinocyclocheilus grahami
TTTTTTACGTTTTAAATTAATACATTTTTAGATATGTATAGTGGAACATGTCCATAGTTCATGTGTGATATAAGGTGTCCGAATATTTTAGGGATTTTTATGTTTCAGGGGATCAGGGGTTCTATCTGGAAAGCAACACTCACTCTGAATGTGATGTAAATGTATTTCTTCCCGACTGGCACCTTAACTGTCTGTCCGTCTTCTATACCTGTAACATAATGACAACAGACAGTCAGTACCCCATACATTCACCACAGTTCACTAAGAATACAGTCACACACCTGCAGGCACAGGTACCATAACGGTCTGTTTCTGTTTGGTTTGTCCAGTTCCTCGACACATGATGCAAGGAGTGATGATGATAGAGCCCCGCCCACTGCACCGCCTACATGTTGAGCGCATCATAAACGGACCTGTGTTTATAGACTCCTGCATAAAAGAGTAAATTATGCAAAAAATGTAAAGACAGTAAACGTAATCGCTAAAACCATTGCTATGGCGTCCTCACCATGCCAGTTCCATTGCAGTAGTGACAATGTGACACTTTAGTTCCCGGCTCATGACCTTTTCCGTCACAGCGTGGACAGGTGTCATCTATGTTGACCGTTATCTCCTTATTCACGCCTTTGGCAGCCTGCATGAACGTCAGCTCCATCACAAACTAGGGAGAGAGAGAGAAAGAG
>NW_015506165.1:315779-317029 GCF_001515645.1 Sinocyclocheilus grahami
AAAAAAACAATTGGTACTGAAAATAAGCTTAATTTTTCTTTATGCAAAAAAACAAAAACAATCTGGGGTAAAATGAAACCAAATTAAACCATAGAAATGTAATTCAAGACATTTAGAGGAAAAATGAATGTTAATGTCCCTTACTTCATAGGCTTCTGCCAGCTTGGCAAACTTCTCTTTTGCGTCAGGGTCATCTGGGTTGGTGTCTGGATGGTATTTCTTGGCCAACTGGGTGAAAATACTCACAGTGTTAAACTCCCAGTGAGCCATCTTTAAAAAATATGAAACTTATGTCACAAGGGTTGTCAAACCTGGTAGTAGGCTTTCTTAATGTCTTTCTGAGAGGCAGTCCGAGGAACCCCCAAAACATCATAGAAGTCCTGCTGATGGCAACCAGAAGTAGTGTGGAAGAAATGAGAGCTGAAAACACTGTGGCTTCTCAACACTGAAAAATACAAACACACAATCAACATTAACGTAGGACGAATATTTGCTCAAATAATTGTATTAGTTGTTGCAGAACAGTCGATGTCAGCTGAGATTTTTCAGCCATTTTTTTCAGCAGTTTACATCATTACGCCAGTAGGTGGTGACAGGTGTATTAGTTTGATTTTATTTTTTTGGACCGGTGTATTAGTGATCCATTTTTCTGAAACATTTCAGGTGGACTTTCGTATAACTTTTT
The DNA here is from genome assembly GCF_001515645.1 of Sinocyclocheilus grahami. NCBI lineage: Eukaryota > Metazoa > Chordata > Actinopteri > Cypriniformes > Cyprinidae > Sinocyclocheilus > Sinocyclocheilus grahami. Next base: position 316,465 of record NW_015506165.1, read on the forward strand.
TTAAACATTACTAATTACTAATTTCAGATGATTCTGAGAACATTAAAACTGAGCATTCCCATAGAGTTTGCAAACAGAACATTCCCATAACCTAGAAAAACTAGTTTTTTTAACATAAAAAACTGGATGTTTTGAGCGTTCAGAAATAACATTTTAATAACCTAAACTAATTAGCAAAACACTTAGAACATATTTTTTGTTAGCTGGAACGCTAGTATGTGGTTCAGGATTCATTCAGGAATGGAGCGAGTCTTTATGATTGAATCATCGAATCATTCACTCGGCCAATTTGTTCAAAAACACTGATTCATTTAGTGACAGTTGTACTTCTCGGAGGCTCGCAAACATGTTGTTGATCCTGTAGTGAGTTTGTTTGGAATTATTTTCTTTGGCGGGGCAAAAACAGACATATACCTAAAAGGTAATTAAGTTACTCAACATGAACCTATTATTTGTTGACCCTTGAGCACAAAAAAAGCCAAAAATACATTGTATGGGTCAAAATGATCAATTTTTCTTCTATTCCAAAAATCATTAGGATATTAAGTAAAGATCATGTTCCATG
>NW_015506165.1:317134-342230 GCF_001515645.1 Sinocyclocheilus grahami
TTTTTTTTTTTTTACAAAATTGAGCCTTATGACTGGTTTTGTGGTCCTGGGTCACATTTAGCTAATATTACACGTTTAGACATACTGCAAAATCATGTGTGCCTTCACACCAAGTTACCCACATTTACGGTAGTGACAATAACTATATTTTTACCATGGTACATACATTTTTATAAGGACACTTACTACTATTGGCAATAATGTAATCAGTTGCATAATCTCTTTCAACTTTTCTAATACCACTGACATGACATATAAGGCCAAATACGTCCACAACAGTTTGATATGTTAGACCTGATGTACTAATGCAAAACAATAATCTAGAGTTCATAATCATAGTAACTACTTTGATCACATAACCAGCTCACCTGGTACCCTGTTGTTCAATGTCACACCTCCTCTGTGCCTCCAGCAGCTTAAATTACCCTCCTTCACATAACTGCGAATCCAGCATATCCTCAGAGCTGCAGTGTCTCCGTGTCTAGAGGTCTTTATAAGCGCACAGGTGCTGCGAAGTCCAGGTAACCCGCTTGACAGCCAGCGTGCAGTACAGCGAGCACTGGAGGCTGCCATGTTTACATCGCTCTATGGGCCGGCTGTGCACTGCGCATGCGCGTGGAGTGTGGTTTTTATTTACAACTGCTTTGCGGCTTTTCACCACTAGATGGCGCGAGATGAACACAGTTTGGGGAGTCGTCGCAGACGACAAAAGCTTTGACATTTTGTATGTACTTCAACATTAATTGCAAACACTATAATAACCCTATACATCCTACGGTGTCATATTTTAATAGGCTACGCACAATTCTAAAGCCTCTGAAATATTAACAAGATTAAAATTTTGCTGAAAAACCTGTTGCACAGTTTACTACATGCCTTCTGTCGTCTGATTAATAGTGAGCACCTTTTTAAGAAGTAAAAGGCCGTTTTAGTAGCTCAGTAGCTTTAGTAACTCATTAATATTTATATTATATTAATTCATATTTCAAGATGAACACTGACTGAACTGCAAGCAACGTAGGTTTACTTGATTATCCATATAAAAAAAAAAACCGGCAAGAATTGAAATATCAGTATACTAAGGCTTATTATATAGAGTGACAATTTATATTTATGCATGCATTTTATGTAATTAGTGTGCTATAAAGATCTCACTTATTTACATTACAAGCTATCAAGAATTTAATCTTACTCTTTGGACATATAAATCTCAATGAATCTGCTCAAATTCACATATTGTTGCTTAGTTTGAGCCTCTGGTGTTTTTTCCTCCTTGGAGTATGGGCTTCATATTCTCCTATATCATGCTATAGTCATAAAAGCTTGATGTATAAATATGATACTCAAAAAAAGCTAACTTTTTTTTATGTGTAAAGGTTCAATAAAATATTCCATTAAAATATGTCTATTGTTTCATATATCAGGCTTTACAGGGTTAAAATAAATAAATGTAAATACTACAGCACATGCAAAAACACTTGTGTAGCCACAAGAAGGATCTATATAAAGATTTACAATATACTGTATGTCATCATGTGCAATTTAAACTCATCATGTAATATAACCTGGGAATCTAAACTACTAATTTTCCCTTAGCAGAGATAGAGTCAAGACCAGAACCAAGACTAGACCCCTTGAGGCCCAGACAAAGACCTCAAGAGCATCAAGACCTCTCAAGATAGGTATGATTTTAACAGTAATGACGTTATTTGTCTTTAAGTATTTCCACATTTCATTCCCACTGGACAGATTGGAAAAGTGCTGCCGTAAGGGGTACAGTCAGGAGTTAAACTAGCATTTTAACAGTCCTGAGGTTTCTTGAGGAGGGAAAATTATATTTTGAACAACATACACTGTACTCATAAAACTCCACAAGTTGTATAAGTGTGGTCTAACCCTGGCTCTCTTTAATATGGAGCTGTGCGGTGATGCCGGCCTGTGGCGACTGGGGTTTGGACGGCACTGAGACCCCCTGGTGATGATGTCATAATGACTGTGGCTGATGTCATGATGAGGCTGGTTGCTGGTTGGACGCTGAGGCTTGTGTGTGTGGTGAGTTTAACCACTGTCTCTCATGCCACCTCCGCCGGCAGGAATACGCCTGTTTCTGTGTGAGAAACGGATGTTTTATTTGAAATAGAGAATAAAGCGTCTCTGTTTGCCTTTGGGAACCCCGAAAGAGATGTTTTTTTGAAGTATGGAAACTCCACTGAGATAACTGTGTATGTTAAATGCATGTACACAATTTCTTTGAGTGGGCAGAGGTTCAGATCCAGCCATAGTCCGTCTCATCCTTCTCTTGTAACGTACAGTAAAAGTTAACAATCCCCACTCACCCTGAGCATTACAAACACGGCTAACATCTGTGTTGAATTAGAAAATCCCAGTGCTGTACGGGTCGCAACGGCTTTCATTTGTTCTCCTTTGCTCTTTCACACACTCGTTCCTTCACTTACTGTTGCACACATGCGTGAGATAGACATGGCAATGAATTGCTAACATTGCTAAAGTAATAGCACACTCTTGTGAAAAGGAAGTGTGCTTAATTGTATTCAGTGTGCATTTGTGTTGTACTTCAAAACTTAAAAAGTATTTTTTTTAACTATACTTGCAGTCAATGTCATATTAATTAAATAAAAGGACACTTAAGTGTGCTTAAAGAGAGCTCACTTCCATGACTATATTTCCTTAACACACTTAAGTACACTTTCGTAAAGTTCACTGTAGTGAAGTAAAATGAAAAGTTCAAAGCTTAAAGCATATTTCAAATAATTGTTTTAAGAATATTTTGTACTTTAATGAAGTACACTTGTTTCGATGTGTTGCGTATCACATGTATAGTACATCATTCAAATTTTAATTGTAGGGTGTTACTCAATATTACATTTAAAGTTAAAATACTTTAAATGTACTAAATTGCAACTTCATTAATAGAAATGTGAAAATACAAATAAATGTAAATATATTGCATAAAAGCTTTCAAATAAAATGATATTTATCGCGATTAATCGCATCTGAAATAAATGTTTTTGTTTACAGAATATATGTGTGTGTGTGTGTTCTGTGTATATTTATTATGTATATATAAATAAACACACATGCATGCATACATTTTGAAAATATTTACATGTATTTACATGTATATATTTATATTCATATAATTTATATTATATATACATATATTTAATATATAAACATAACATCTTTTTCTTAAATATACTGCATGTGTGTGTATTTATATATATACATAATAAATATACACAGTACACACACACACATATATTCTGTAAACAAAAACTTTTATTTTGGATGCGATTAATCACGATTAATCGTTTGACAGCACTAACATATATATTAGTTTAATGCTAGTCAGTACATTCAACAGTACACATTAACCATATTTCAAAGACAACAGTTATTATGATATTACATGTAAGTCCTACTTAAGCGGGTCAAAAAGCACACTAAAGTACAGCAACTGGCATTTAATATACATTTTACCTATAATACATTTAAATTTTATTGCGGTTAATATGCAATGTGTCCAAAAACATTACATTCAGTTCTCACTTATATTGTTTTAGAGTATATCATTTCCTTAAGTCATTTCCTTTCTAATGAAAATGTGAGTGGTGGCTTTGAATGGTTTCTAGAGAGGATACCGATCGAAGGCTATTTGGTCCAGGCCCCCCCTGCAATGCAAATATTTGTCGCCTGTTTCTTCGTCCACTTTGCCTGAGCATTTAGAATAGCAATAGCACAGTAAACTCCTCAACAAGCTGCACAATTTAAGATATAATTCATGTACGTAACACAAATATGTGTGAGATATGTTAAATACTTTTTGTTCAAATATCTGACTCGCACTAGGGAATGACTGTGTTAGCAACCATGAATAACAGTGAATGTCATGAGCACAAATCTGCAATGTGCCCAACCTCATCTAAAAATGCCCTTCAGCTAAAATATGTGATTTATTTGTGGAGCAGGAAAGATTGACAGTTGGCTATGATCAGAAGCTGGTGTGGTAAAGCTGTCACAAAGGAACTTTATTGCGGTAATTGCGTTTCTCTAACTAGCGTGCCAGGCAAGAGCGGGTATGTGGGAACTGAGAGGAGCTCATGACCTTTCATTAAAATGAGCCCCAAAACTCATTAAAGACCAAGGCACGGTGTTCTTTCACAAGATTATATGCTTGTTCCTTAAACATTGGGCTTTATTATATGTGCTTAAAGCTGAATCACTGTTTGCTGTGTGTGTGTGTGTGTGTGTGTGTGTATGTGTGAATGAATGCATTTCTGATATTCACTTGTATCCACTGTGCATATATGGTGTGGGAGAGGTTGTTTACGCTGGACCCATGGTAGTTAGGTAGCATCTGGTGTTGCCATAGGAAGAGACATTTGAACTCACATTCAAGCGACCAACCACAGTTTATTTGGTTCTTATGTGCCATAGACTACAGAATTGTGGACTAAAAAAGTGCACTAAAACCAAGCAGTCAGATCAAAGCTCCTGATTTTAAACAGCTGACGGAAGTTTTTTTGTCTGCAATATGCATTAAAATGTGAGTGAATGGTGCCTTGAGTATCATGAGAAGAATAGAGTCAGAAAGAAAGAAACAGAAAATAGGGAGGTGGTGTGGTCATGGAGAAATATAGGGAGATGCGATCCTAGAGAAGTCACAAATGATAGACAACACAGCAGGCCAACCTTAATCATAGAGTACAACACCAACCTCTCAACATCCATAAAATGGGATTTTCGCAGGCCAAGCTACAGTCTTGCGGCATGTGTGTGTGCATGTGAATCTGTTTCCCATTACTCCCATTTCCCCTCATTCCCATTCCCATTTCCAATACTCTTATTGGCTTTGATCACTGCCACATGCAGGTCGAGGGGCAGTAAGAGTAGGGATCAAAGTTCAGAGGTCAGAGGGATGTTGCTCGTTTTTGAGAATTAACCGTAATTCAGCAATAGTTTACAGAGCTATTACGTAGATTATGTCCTTTTCAACCAGGCCCACACATCGCCTCTGCTTTAAAAACAGGGATTGAGTTACTGAGCATGTGTTTATGTCCTACAGGAACACATAAACCATTGCACCAATCTGATTTAGGGTCAGTTTAAAATAATTTGATTTGTGTTGGTGATGATCCCAAAGCCTGTGGGTTCAGTATGGCAGGGCTAGTTTTAAGAATGAGTAAAATAACATGAAGAAAGTATTATGAGACTGGGTGGAAAGTGTTTCTTAATCTCTCAAGTGTCTCTTACTTGGCACATCAAATTTCGTTCATGAACATGAGTTGAGTCAGGTGTGTTAGGCAAGGCAGTCATCCAAAATGTGCAGAGTTAGGGTTTCTTCTGGACTGATTGGAGTACATATGTCTAAGCGAAAGGATGAAGGGCTCACATTATGGCTCAGGCATCAATAGTTGAGCTTCTTTGCATTCCTTGTCTCAGCTATCTACCTTACCATATTGACATTGCCAAGAATGACATATTCCTGGATCAACATCCTTGGAATATTCCTAAAACCAAGGGTGTGTATTCCTGCCTGGAGATCTGCCTTGATGCAGAGTTTATGTTTTGAAATGAACCCCAAAGCCTTGATCATCTGAGCAAAAGCAAGACCCAGCTATGAAACAATGCTATGAAACAATCAAATTTTAGGGATATTAAAAGAGCTAGGGTTATGGTCATGGGCAAGAAAGGCCTGTTGTCAATAGTGTATAGAAATATAAAGCACAGTTCACACAAAAGTCACTTTCAAACCAAGCAACTTTCTGTTGGTAAACATAATGAATCCAATTTGGACCTTTTACAAAATCTGTCTGGGGAAATTTTGCCCATGAAAGCTTGCCAAACAATGGTAAATGTAACTGTGCAATTTAGTTCCTCTGATTCCAGGGGAACTTTAAGTCTATGACGGGGTTAAGGATTGTGTTATATGAATGTTGTGTCTGGACCAATAGATGTTGATCCAGGAAGTATGCAAGATCGTCCTGGCCTACCCTTTTTGTGGCACGTAAACTTAGGATTGTTCTTCATTTCCTGCTGAGAAATAAATAATGCTGATCTGATGCTGGTTTACTTGTAGATTAGCTTAGCCATGCCATGCACAAGCTAATGAAGCTGGTTAACCAATGAAGTTAATTAATTGAGTTAATTAATTTACCCTTCGCAAAGACCCGCCCCCACCCCTTAGTTACTGTTGCTATGTTCGACAAGCCATGGCGCTCTCACGCTACACATCACATTCTCAGCAGTGAAAAATACATTGCAAATCAAAGAGGAAACTGACAACGTTCCGACAGACAAGACAGAGCAGGTTACTTTTGGTATGAACCAAAGTCTCATCTTTCAAATTTTGTCATGCTTTTAAGAAATCCAAACAATAAATACTGTTTTGTGGCTCTTTCATGTGTTGTGACAGATCGCTGTAGTGCCTTAGTTCAAGCGACACGTAAACCGATCGTCTTTTCATATTTATTAAAGCACGAAATAAACATGAATGAGCATCAGAAGGTATTTTTTTCAACCGTGGAAAGACATCAATACACACCATTTTCAAGTTTAAATCCACTAAAGTTAATCTACTCTCCTGTCTGGTTTGTTTGTCAGACAAAATTGTGTTATTATTGGTCAGATTGCCTGTCAATCAAGCTCTCTGTGAAGGGTCAATTGATGGCGCTACCAGTAGTTCACACTGCACGATTTTAGCCCTGATTTTCACTCGTAAACAGTTTTGTGGAAATCGCAGACAAATGCCCGAAATCAGAGGTAAATCAGTGATTTTCAAATGAGTGGCAATCGCGTAGTGTGTGTTATCAAAGACGCAGTCTGAGAGAACTGAGTGATGTTGTACGACAACACCCTTCTCTCACTTGTTCTAACATTATTTCCTGTTTCAATTCTCGTGTGTTTGGTTGTGTAACTTAGTTTGTAGACAAGGCAGAGTTGTCAGCGATTCTTCCTATTGAGAAGTTATGTAATGTGTGACCCCTGTCACCAATGTGTCATGTATTGTGCAGAACTAGGTACCCCAGACAGTCGTGGAGTATGAGAAGAGCAGCGATCCAACGACTTTGAAAATCACGCAATGTGAACCCAGCATAAACCAGCATCCAAAAGGCAATGTATGCTGGAGACCAGCCATACTAATGTTTAGGGAAAACAGTTTGACTGTATTTAGTCCTGATGTACATCCATCATTTAATAGGTCTCAAGGTGGATCTTTGGTTTTGTTTTGATGTACTGTAACTTAGTGAATTGTAATTCCTGTGAGAAGGAACAAGAAGGAAAGATAGATCCTGCAGGGTGGAGTGTTTTGGACCTAGTTCATTATCAATATTCAGCCCAGATTTTTTCCCCATGAGTTTGGAAGCAAACCTACAGCAGCTGGATAGTCTGTTCAAACACTATTCAGTATAACAGTCTGTATTAGGGACAGATTCATTAGACCTGTATCAAGTGAAGGTTTTGGTGCAGGCCCAATGGTTTCTCGATAATAGCAGTTTTAATCAGAAGAACATTGTTCAAGCTAGGAAAAACAAGACACCAGTAGGAGGCAAGCATGGAAAATTCTACCATTCCATTATTCTACCAGCAACCAATGATCATAGAGCAGCTTTCGGAAACTTTCTCATTACCCATTTTGACTCATTACTCAATTTGCGTATTGCTTGCCTACAGTAACTGTCATCTGCTGTTCCCGAACGACCAGATTATAAACTTGTTCTAGAGGACGGTAAATAAAACACAATAAAACTGGTCAGAGTTTTTCCAGTTCTTTCCTTTGTGACTCCATTTAGGTTCAGTTACCCACAGTGTGTTCTTGTTATAGGTCAGGCAAGGGCCTTTTATACTACAATGGGCATTTGACAAACAGTTCCTTCATCCTCTTTAAACATATAATTAGACGAAAATGCCACAAGACAGAATCAAAGCCAGGGCCATAATTAGTCCAAGTGTAAAAGTAGTTTGCCTCGTCTTGACTGGTTAGTTTCTGGTTCGAGGTGACAGTTCCCTAAATCACAGAAAGCTTGTGTGAACCCTGTCTCTTTCTCATCTCTCATGGCTGCCCTCTCGTCTAGAGCCTCCGAAAATATAAACAGTATATTTGGTGACGGTATGTGGGGTTTGTCAGATTTATGGGCATTACACTTTGAGGAGAGGAGGGAAACTCGCAGCGGGTGAGATTGGTACACCCTGGAACATCTTAAGGAAATTTAGGAGGAACTTCAGTTGGTACTTCAAAAGTACCAACTGAAGTTCCTCCTAAATTTTCTTAAGTGAGAATTTGAACAAATATCTTTCAAACAATAAAGTTATCCTCTGGTTTTCTTTATTATTGAGTGAGGAGATCACTGATGATGGCACATTCAAAGCAAGATTTTGTAGTAATTCTTGGTTTTTGAGGAAGCAACAGAAGGCAAGCAAAGACGTTTCAGAGATGTTCTTTTCAGCCAGGCTGGCCTTGACCTCTGACCCCATAATGCAGGGGAACCCGTGCAGTGTTGCGTTCCCAATGCAGCTTCTTGGTGGCTGGGTAATCTCAGAGGTCGTGCTCCCTGTGGGAACAAGGCTGCCGGGTTCCTCTTTAGGCCAGATATGACTTGTAAAACATGGCCACAGGAGAGAGATAGGCCACTTTGACCTGACATGGAACTGTAGATTCTCAGACCAAGACTAATTTATAATTTAGTGCTTCCTAAGTATTCTCTACTTTAAACCTACCCAGTTTTACGCCTGATTTCAGGAGCATTGTGTAGTTAATTTATCTTTTCATAGATCTGAGATCCATGATGCTTTTTCAAGGCATCATTCTAATTAAAACAAACCATATAAGTGAAGATTTTAAAGATTTTGAACACTTGATATAGCCAAGTGAGCTTGATTTCTACAGAGTGTGATGTTGGCATGTTGCTAAGCTAACAATGTGAAACTCCATTAACCATAAAAAGACAGTTAAAAGACACCACAATTTTTGTGAGTTTTCTATTCTAATCTTTTATTCATGCTTTATGCCTGGTTCAGACTACACGATTTTAGCCCCCGATTTTGCCACTATTTGCTTGATGTAGGGTGTCGTGGGGATTCGTAAACAACAATGGGCGTCGGGATGCAAGAGTCCATCGTTTCAGCTCGTGTAGTGTGTCATAGTGGACGACAACTGATTCCGTGTCTGCGATGCTTCCCGACATAACGACAGAAAGACTAGCATTTTTAATTTTTTTCCGTCATCCACGACGAGTTCTGTCACATTGGTGACGTTGACCAATAGCAGCACAGAAGTTCTTTCATACACAGGTTTCATGCGAAACGAAAGAGAGATGATGGTGCTGCTAGGTGGAATTATGAGATGGAGGAAAGGTTCGTGGAGCTGTGGCAACAGCACTCCTGCCTGTATGATGTGTCATCGAGGGACTACCACGACAGAACAAAGAAAGAAAAATGCTGGCGAACTATAGCGGAAGCGCTTCAGCACAAAACGCGATGAATGGTCGGGAAGCAACGTGTAGTCTGACATGTTTCTTGTCCAGGACACGACAAGATTTTAGGAGTCAAAATCGTGAAATCTGACACAGTGACTATTGTGACCGACAAAAATATTGTGTAGTCTGAACCCGGCATTATACTATCTACTATCTACTTTGGAAATGTAATAGGTTACAGATTACAAGTTCTCAAGTTTTAAACTCTATTTAAAATGTAACAAGTAGAGCAACTATTTCAATTATTTTATTAATGTAACTGGTTACATTTGATTACTTTTTTATTACTTATCTAATTTTATAACGAATGTTTGACTGTTAATCTGTTAATTAAACTGTAAACATTTTCAAACATTTAAAGGAAAGGAATAGAAGGACATTACATATGGCCAAGTATGGTGTCCCATACTTGGCAGGATTAACCTTACAGTAAGACTCAACACATCACTTGAATTAAGATTGTAATAATTTTAAAACAGCCACCACAAAATCAGACTTTAGCACCTCTTTTTACTTTGAGATCAATTTAATTTATTTGTGTGTGAAAATATTTAGATGTAACCCCCTTTGTGTTGACAACTGTTGTCAACTGTTGACATTTTCACAAGTAACACATTTTAATTATACTTTTTTTTTCTCCGTAACTGTAATGGATTACAGTTACATTTATTTTGTAATTAAATAAAGTTGCGCCGTTACATGTAACAATTTACTCTCCAACACTGGTTGCAGTGAATTTTGGGATTTCATTATCTGTAGAAGTATACATGTGACAATGTCTTAGATATTGGCCAAAAGAAAGTATGTTGCCAAAGCATACTTTGACTGATCTTAATTTATGCATCTTAACTTCTAGAACAGACTTATTGAATGCTAGAACGCTGTCAATGCAAGCAGACCGCTGAGTTTTGGAGGTTATTTTACGTTCTCTAAAAAATGTTGCTATTTTAATCATATTAATGCATCTTTGTGCTTGTGTGTGTGTGTGTGTGTGTGTGTGTGTTCTGCATTTAAGTCATGTAAACAACCAGCTGAGAGTCCTAACAGACCTTTAATGCAGCTGTCAAAATTCACAACTCCCACACTGGAACCATCATGGTCCAAACCTCTTACACTTGCTCACCATTATTCCCCTGAGCTGTTCTTTTGAAATCCATCACAGAAAAAAGCGGAAATCCAAGAGTCTGCTGGTAATTGCTACGATTGATGATGATTCGTTTTTTACGACAACATAATTTAAACAGCATTCCTTGAACCATCATGGTCCAAACCTCTTACACTTGCTCACCATTATTCCCCTGAGCTGTTCTTTTGAAATCCATCACAGAAAAAAGAAAAATCCAAAAATCCAAGAGTCTGCTGGTAATTGCTACGATTGATGATGATTCGTTTTTTACGACAACATAATTTAAACAGCATTCCTTTTCAGAGTTACTGTTAATTATCGGTGCTCTACTGCCAAGCTGTATAAACCTGTCCTGCACAGTTCGATCAAATAACTCTCATAAATCTTTTTTTTTTTTAAGTAAATTTGGACCTTTGTCCCAATAAAACATCTTGAATCTGCACTTCTACTTATGGCCCATTACTCCACCTTGGCTCTGATCAGCTATACTGGGGTAAATGGCCTCATCCACACAGATGGAAATAGTGAGCTCAGAGCACAGCAATTTAGCTATGAGAAAAATGAGGCTAGACTGTGTGTGTGCGTTTGTCTATTTATGTGTGTCCTTATGAAAAATAAGCGATCAAGTTGCTTTGTAGTGTGTGTGTACAAGAATGATCCTATGCAGATCTTGGTGAGCCTTTCAAAAGTTTAGTTTCATGTTGGCATGTGAGGCAGACTGGGACTCTAAACATGTTTTTCAGCGCAAAATCCTGCATCCTATTTGCTAAGCACTTGCAGTGCATTTTATCATGTCACTAAATGGTGGTAAAAGGAAATTTCTATTTATATCAAGAGATGGGAATTTCGGAAATTCATTTGTTATTAGCACTAATTTCATGGTAGCTGTTTTTAGTGTTACCCGATTTTCATAACTCATTTAGTGTAGAGATTCAGAAACTTTTTTATCAACCGTACCCCTTTGACCTAAGATATAGACCCCTGACTTTTTTCGCTAATATTTTAAATTAATATTTAAAGCTGCAGTCCGTAACTTTTGGTGCTCTAGCGCTTAATAAACAGAACTGTGTGCGTCTTGTGGAAGAACAATGAAGCCGGAGCTACTTCTCTCTGTTAATATCTATGACGAATCACGCAGGTACTGGGCTAATCTGCAGCAGTATCTACCCGAACCAGTCTAAAATAGTCAGAATATAAACACTTATAGATGTACAGTAGTGATTCAGGATAAGACAAAAACACGGTTTGGAAAATGGATTCATGGTGTACTCGCTTATTATATACATTTTGTAAATTATGAACACAAAAAAGTTGGTCTGCAGCTTTAAGAACACACTTACACGCTCACAGTTCTCTGATGTCAGCTAATGGGAACATAATGTACAGGTAAACAAAAAAAGTTTATATTACTTAAAGGGATAGTTCACCCAAAAAGAGATGGGAATTTCGGCAATTCATTTGTTATTAGCACTAATTTCATGGTAGCTGTTTTTAGTGTTACCCGATTTTCATAACTCATTTAGTGTAGAGATTCAGAAACTTTTTTGTCAACCGTACCCCTTTGACCTAAGATATAGACCCCTGACTTTTTTTCAGTTTAAATTAATATTTAAAGCTGCAGTCCGTAACTTTTGGTGCTCTAGCGCTTAATAAACAGAACTGTGTGCGTCTTGTGGAAGAACAATGAAGCCGGAGCTACTTCTCTCTGTTAATATCTATGACGAATCACGGGCTAATCTGCAGCAGTATCTACCCGAACCAGTCTAAAATAGTCAGAATATAAACACTTATAGATGTACAGTAGTGATTCAGGATAAGACAAAAACACGGTTTGGAAAATGGATTCATGGTGTACTCGCTTATTATATACATTTTGTAAATTATGAACACAAAAAAGTTGGTCTGCAGCTTTAAGAACACACTTGCACGCTCACAGTTCTCTGATGTCAGCTAATGGGAACATAATGTACAGGTAAACAAAAAAGTTTATATTACTTAAAGGGATAGTTCACCCAAAAATGAAAATCTGATGTTTATCTGCTTACCCCCAGGGCATCCAAGATGTAGGTGACTTTGTTTCTTCAGTAGAACACAAACAAAGATTTTTAACTCACACGCTCACAGTTCTCTGATGTCAGCTAATGGGAACATAATGTACAGGTAAACAAAAAAAGTTTATATTACTTAAAGGGATAGTTCACCCAAAAATGAAAATCTGATGTTTATCTGCTTACCCCCAGGGCATCCAAGATGTAGGTGACTTTGTTTCTTCAGTAGAACACAAACAAAGATTTTTAACTCAAATAGTTGCAGTCTGTCAGAGTTCACCCAAAAATTAAAATTCATTAGTTACTCACCCTCATGTCGTTCCAAACCTGTACTACCTTCGTTCATCTTCGGAACACAAATTAAGATATTTCGGATGCATTCCAAGAGCTCTCTGACCCACCATACACAGCAAGGATCTTAACACGATCAAGGAGATCGTTAAAATAATCCATGTGACATCAGTGAATGTTGTTCAAACATTTCTTTATTTGCTGTCACTTTATACCTTTGTGCATTACGAGTTTTATTGGCTAAGTTTTTGCCAGTGTAATTGAGAATGTGTTTGCTAACTGTAATGTGTTGAGAGTCAAACATCGTTATCTCGTTGGCGTGTCTGTGTGTGTGTGTGTTAACAGATTTACTGTATGTTTGTTTTAAAGAAAAAAAAGTGTAGGCAAAGAACAGCACTTCCTTTTAAAAATGTGTTGTGAAACATCAATAAAAGAGTATCATATAGTCTTTTACTATTTGATAGTGCGATATTTGATAGCTATTGACTATTTCATAGCTCCTCTTCTATAGTCAGTTTTTACATTTCAGTCAAATACTTTTGAATCTTTTACTGTAAATACATTTAATAAAGTTTAGATTTAGTTATCAGTCTTCACAAATGAATACCCTTAAACACCCTTAAATCTGATGTAATTTTGTCTCTTTTTTCCTGTATGAGTATTTTGTATAGTCTATAGTATGTATATTACCTGTTCTTGTAAGAATAAACAAACAAACAAACAAATAAAAATCAGTGCTTTAAGTGATGATGCATTGTAAAATGTATTTGTTGCATTCTCAGTGCTGCCACTAGGGGCATTATTGCATGCATTAGCATAAACTGTATTCTTCTATGGCCAGTTTTCTGTTTCAGGTTAACTACTTTCAGATCTTTTAAAGGATGATATGTTTCCAAAACAGCTGTTAATAATTTGTATCATATTGATCCATTCGACCCATTTGATTATACAATTCAGGTCTTGAGTTAAGAGTTCATTGGAGGGAATACTGATGTAAAGTTGTGGTGTGTTTATCACAAAAAAGTATCATCAGAATCATACTTTTCTATCATTTTTGAAGCTTGAAAGCTCCAGTCCTCGTTCATTGAAGTTGCGTGGAAAAGGGCAACCAGTGCACGAGTCAAAATTGCTGCTTTTGTGTTCTACAGAAAAAAGAAAGTCATGCAGGTTTTGGAATGACATGCTGGTAATAACTAACAACATAATTTTCATTTTTGGATGAACTATCCCTTTAAGAACATAAAGACAATTCTCACTTGCTGTTGGCATTTTAGGAAAACCAAAATTAATGATTTCACAACACGCTTTCAATCATAGCATATCCAAACAAATGGACAGAAGAGCTGAGAGCAAGTGAGGTTGCTTCATTACAGTATAGCATGATCTCAGTCTGACATCAACAGTTTGTATGTGTTTACAAGGACAGTTTGCTGACAGTCACCTTGTCAACACCGCAGTGGTGTAACGAGACCAAACAAGATTGCTGCCATTATAATCAATCTACACCGCAAGCGCATGATCTAGTTTTGTCACGGCCACTCGCTTACAGTGTTAGGTGACCAGAAGAAAAAGAGCTCGCAGCTATTCTAGGAGAGAGCGTGACCCAATCATATCAGTTAGTGTAGCATATCAGCCGTCACTATCTTAACCTTTCTAAAAACGGCAGTGTTCCCAATATGATCCGCTCTGTTTCTTCTCATCCTTATCATATCTTTCATCAGCAGTGTGTTTATGTGATTTACGCAAGTGATAGGGACAGGAAATAAAAGGTTTATGGTGTATGAGAGAGTGTGTATGAGTGCAGTGCCAGCTGCTGAAAATCTACACTGGTGAGAACGCAGTGCTGATGGATCTCTGGGCAGCGGGAACACTCCCCTGTCTCCTCTTCTTGCCAGTTACATCTGTATCGCAAGACTCCCGTCTCCCACAGATCTCCTCCAATATGCCATTGAAGACTCCAACAGTAACAAACTCAGACCTGCTCCTCAACTCCTCTTGGTGTAGCATCAGTCATCTTTCATTCGGACAGCATGATTTTCCAGTCTTTGTTTATTGAAGTTTGGAAGTGGGACCCTGAAGCGATAGCAGGAGTCCAGAAGTTCATTCCAATCCAGAAATCTCATGAACCTTCTCCTTAAGTTGCTATAAAAGGCTGAAATACACTACACAACTATTACATTCTGAACAGATTTCAAAACAATTTCACACAGCTGCTAACCTGAATGGTTACAGATGAGAAACTGGGCATTGTACACTAAATAACTGAGGATCACACACTACCAGACTTTCAAGTCATTCTGAACACAACAAACGTGCATCATCCTCATGGTGATTAAAACAGTCTGTTAATAAAGGCTTCCTGAAGCAAATTGATGCATTTGTGTAAGAAAAATATCCATATTTAAAACGTTATAAACTGGAGCCTAATCTCTAATTAACTGCTGTATGCGTGTTCACGAAAGTGTGGCGATCCAGTGCATGAAGAAGGACGTGGAAGTGCAGAGGAGAAAGCAAAACAACACACCGGTCATGAATTAGAAGTACAAAACAAGGATTTGCAAAGAAAAATGTTGGAGGATTTCAATATAAGCCAAGAGGAGATTGGTTTTCTTTGCTAAACAAAGGAAACTTTTGCTTCCTGTGCTCCTCTAAACAAAACTTGGTTCTCGCGAAACTAGCATATTCTCACCAGAACTTTCGCTACGTCCTACGTCATCCGTTGGAACGTCACTCTCTCATGAACGCGTGTATGACACTTAGTTGAAGCTAGCGATTACGGCTTATAAAGACCCCCTGAAGACCCCTTTTTTAACCCCCCCGGAGCTGTGTGGAACACTTTTTACGATGGATTTATGCATTTTATTGGACTTCTAGTCGACTATTGAATATCAGCACGCATTCACTGCCATTATAAAGCTTGGAAGAGCCAGGAGATTTTTTTTTATATAACTCCGATTGTATTCATCTGAAAGAAGAAAGTCATATAAACCTAGGATGGCTTGAGGTTGAGTAAATTTTCATTTTCATTATTGGGTGAACTTTCCCTTTAAGTCAAGTATATGTTTCTTCATAGTTGAGATAGGATAGGTGCTAAGTTCTATAACTCAGACGTCCATTTTAAGCAAGTAGGTCCATTTTGTGGCCATCTTAATAACATCCCAGTCAGCTTCCATTTCCACCCTGCTTACAAGACCACCATAACGTTGTGTTTTGGGATACTGGTGTACCCGGATTTTAAAACTTTCTTAACCATAAGGCCTTCATTGGTCAACCAGTATCCAGAAAGTACAAGCTGGTTGACATGAATTTCTAGGCTTGTTAGTGCTGGTTTTGTTTTGGTCTGCCTGGTGGACCCCAGAAATGCTGGTGAACCAGGCATGGTGAAGCTTGCAGAAGAAATTCTTGTTGGTGAAGTAAGTTAGGGGCACCAGCACTTCCATATCAAAGATGAGAATCTATTACATGTGCACTACATATGCTGGTCTTTTCAACACGGATGTTGTCCATATGAACTCTCAAACACCATCTCTTTAGTCTGGACTGTGTTCATGAACAAGAACAAAACTGTTGTTAAGGTAGGACCGTTTGGGACTTCTCCAATTCTAAATCATTTGCTTCCATCTACATTCTCTTCTTCCTTTGACAAACTTACTCGTCCCACACGGTTGGGCCGTGGGAAGATCCCCCAACCCCCACCCCAAAACAGAACAAACTCAAAACAAACAGAGAAAGTCTTTGGATGAAAGTTTCTCGATGGAGCTATATTTAACCGCACATGGTCAAGGGAGACATCACCCCAACTTCCTCACTCTCTTTCCCTCCCTTCATCTCTCACTTCTCTTTTCTCCCTCCATCTCTTACTCTCCCCTTTTCCCTACCAGAGAATCCAGCACACTATTACTACACTTAAAAATGAAATTCTGTCATCTACTCAAGTGAGTTGGTTAAGCTCCAAAAAGGACAGAAAGGTACTGTATCATTAAAATAAAAAGTTCATGCACAATATTTAAAAAAGTCTTATAATGCCACGATATCTTTGCTTGAGGATCAGACCAGAGCAATTGCATGTTCTAGTGCCCTTAAAATCTCTGTCATTCTTTCGTTTGTCATGCATATAAACTAATGACGTTTCTTTTGTCTTTCTGCTGATGCTTCTTCTGTGGTGTCAAGTGTGTACTTCTGGCAGTATGCATAACTGTACATGTGTCCCAATTTGCAAACTTTCTACCTATAGTATTCGTGAAAATTGGAATGCATGTGTGTAAGACTGACAAAGTGGGTGCCAAACAGAAAGTGAGGTTGTGGCTTTGCAACACTTTGAGCTATTGAAATGAATCTTGGTATTTATCATTACCACTATGAACCGAGAGTACCTGAGTGATTTGAGACAGCGCCACCTATTGGTCATGAAATCTGAAAAATTACTTTTTTGCTTAAAACTTCTGAGTAGTTTGGGGTAAAATAATGAGAACATAATGGGGCATAACGAGCTGAATAATACACAGTCTAGGTTGGCCATATTGTTTAAGTACCATTTTGAATTTTGACGAAAATAGCTGTATTTTACGAACGCATTGCCAATTTGTGACAAAACTTGGTATGTGTCATCGAAACCATGTCCTGAGGGTGTCTGAGAAAATTGAAGACAGCGCCACCTTGTGGCCAAGTTACTTTCTTGCTTGTATAGTTAATGGACCAGTAGAGTTTGGGCAGAGAAAACTATTTTTTTGATTGAATAACATAAGTTAGGAATAGCAGTCTTAAATAATTACCTGCAAACAATTAAACATAATTAACTCCAGCAAAGCTGTATGCATTCAGATGTTTGGCACAATTATACAGTTTAGAGGTTATACAAAAATATCTGACCACACAACTGACCAATCCGAATCACGTATTCCAAATAATAATAATAATAATAATAATAATAATTACGAGGGGAATTTAATATCAGTGTGCTGAGGACAAGAATAAATGATTGAGCTACAGAAAGGGTGGCCAGGAACAAGAGAGGTGAAACTGAGATCTGTTTCCAATTATGAGAAGTAGAGTGAGACAGGAAATAAAATAATTAAACGGATGAATCAACTACAGATTATTCTGTATGTTCTCCATGTCTTCAATTTTATCCCTCTGTGGTCTTTGTGGAAGAAGTTGGAGGGATGCAGAGGAAGAAAGGACGATGTGTGCCGAAGAGAAAAAGGGGGGAAAAAGACAAAGTGGGTGGGTGGAATGTAGGCAGGCAGATATTCAACAGTTCCTCATGCTTTATGGAAGAGGAATGAATCCCTTATGGAGGAAAGGAGGGGGAATAAGACAGATAGAGGGAGAAGAGAAGGAGCGGGTGGAGTGGACAAAGGAAAGTACCTGGCAGGACCGTGTGGAGGTTGTCAACTCAGGTCCATGTGGATTTAAATCATACTGTTGAGGTTTATGTTTTGCAGTGTGTCGATCTGGTAGGCTGCCAGAGGGAAGCGGGAGTGAGTGGGTGAGCAAGGGCCCAGATTGAGGGAAAATATATGTGTGTGTGTGTGTCTGGTTGCGATGGAAGAAAGGGAAATTCAGAAGTGCTTACAGTGCCCAAAGTGCATATATTACTCCACAGAAAACCATACGCTTCTCTGCAACCTTCCATTCAACCCACTCATTACCAACACAAACATTTGCAGAGTCTACAAACCATCCCAAATCACTTTAGGAATAGTTCAGCCAAAAATGAAAGTTCATGTCATCATTGTGTATGCTGTATGCTGTTTAAAATGACACATTTCTTTATCAGCCATGATTCTGCATCCACTCTGGCAGGCCATAAGCGTCCATCGCTCATCTGTGATATTACTGACTCTGAGTTCTGGCTTTCTGAGCCCAGCTGTTTTTGTGTTTTCTGGGATGTGGATTTTTTCTACACACTTGCATACACAAACGCAGTGACTCATACATATATGCATTCGAACCACAAAAATGGCAATGTCACCTAAAGATCCATCAACATTAAAACGGGGGATTTCTCCTCATGCATGGATGGAAATTGAAGGGTGGATCTTTCAATACTTAACTCAAGTCTCTTAACAGGGGCCTTTTTCAAGTCAAAAACTTGAATGGTACCATGTCAAAAGTATCTGGTTGGTCAGATTTTTTTCAGTGTTTTTGAATGAATTCTCTTTCATGCTTACCAAGCCTGCATTTATTTGATCAAATTTATTTGCATTTATTTGATCTGAATTTTCAGCATCATTGCTCTAGTCTTTAGTGTCACATGATCCTTCAGAAATCATTCTAATATACTGATTTGCTGCTAATATTTCTTATCTAGTGAAACAATTAGTTTACCTTTAGCTTCTTAACTTTGAAGTCAGAGTCATCCTGTAATAACAGCTGAATCCAGTTGTAAAGAAAATGAAAAAAGTCTTCAGCAGGCGTGTGCAACGTTCTCATCTTCACTCAGCAGCTCAGAATTTCCCAGATCTGTTTGTGTACATGGGGAGCTGTAAAGTCAGAATAATTCATATACTGTGAGAAAAGACCACAGCTTTTCTCATTTTGAGGTGTGCACATATGTCAAAAGATGTGAATTTTTCATCTCCCTTTTGCGATCTGGCACAGGTTTTTTTACTTTTGAGTTAACGTTTGCAGTTTTGAAACCTCATCCGCCCCACATAGATACTCAAAGGAGCAGCGGTACAGCAGGGCTTGAAGCAATCTCTTTTGGCTGGGTGGAAAATCGAAAACAGCTAATGAATGAAAGAATGATAGTCAGTTTTCGTTCCCTCTAACGTTTTTGCCTGATTTTCTCATTTGTGGTGGAGTTATTTCTCAGGCTTAATGAGGCACAGTGGATTGCAGCTTTGAATGCAGAATGGACTGTGTGCGTCGAGCCAGATCTTCAACACAAAGCAGCTTACACACTTCGTATACAGCCGTCTGAGTTTCACAATCATGTCAGGGATTTGGCCCGCCTGATACTTTCCTCAGCTTAAGCACCTTGGCAAATGGGATCTGAACAAAAACACCAGTAATAGTGATTGTGAAACAGCTAGAAAGTCCTTGTTGGCTCAGCAAGGATGCAGAACTCTAACACCAGAGATGTTGGGTTTTAAAGGGAAAGTTCATCCAAAAATTAAAGTTCTGTCATTGTTTATTCACCCACATGTTGTCCCAAAACTGTATGACTTTGGGGTCATTTACACGACAACATTTTCAGCCAAAAATGGGAAACTTTTTATGCGTTTTGCCTATTCGTTTACACGACAACGGCGTTTTGGGGACTGAAAACTGATATTATTGAAAACGCCACCGTTATCGTTTCCATGTAAACACCCAAAACGGGAATCTTTGAAAACGGTGACATCATGCGCGTGCGTAGTATGTGTTAGGTATGTAGACATGCGCAATATGTGTCGATTTTAAAGGTAAGCGTGAACAAACATACACAACAATGGCGGAGTACATGGTACTGTTGTTGCTGCTCAAGAGTTTGCTAACGCTTCTTCAGCAAAGTGTGGATTTACTTCACCAATATTACAACCAACAGCGGAGACGCATCATATAACAACATATAATCGTCACTTCCCTACAGGTACTGTTTACTAACAAGGTGACAACGCCAACTACTGGCCTGGCATACGTAATACAGCGTTTTTGGCCATTTTCGCGGATATGTGTAAACGCGAATCGTTTTGGAAACGTTGCCGTGTATGCGTTAAACTTTAAAAATAATAACGCAAGGGAAAAACTTTTCCGTTTTTGACTACATTGTTGTCGTGTAAACGTAGCCTTTATTTCTTACGTAGAGATGTTTCGTAGAATGTCCAAGCTGCTCTTTTCCAAGACCACAACAGCAAGTATGTATTTTAGAGATGATTTATTTGATTATGGAGATCACAAGGGAATAAAGTTAGTTTGCAGGGCCATGATTTAGTCGAAATATGGACTCCAAATTCTTGTTGTTCTCTGAAACTCGGGAAGTTTTTGTTTACCCACCCCGTTTTTTGTAATCTTGCCGCACATGCCTAAAACGATTCTCCTCAAATGCTGGTGCTGCAGTTTCTCTGAGATTGTGGCTTTGTAGACGTAAAAGTGAAGCAGATGGTTGTCAGATATTCCACCGATGAGCTTGTTTGCCATTGTGGTCGTGTGGTGGGTCATTGGCATATCCTCAAAACCAAGCTTGACCTGAATTAAACCGAATTTTGTGGAAAAATGTACTCTAGGAAGGGAAGACTTAGGGATTGTCCACTTGAAAATGAGCATGCAATCTTTCGCCCTAATGTTGATTTAAATCTGTTTGAATTTTTGCGGATATGCTTTTTGACCATATTTTGAAGAATGCAGGTGCAGTTACATTTCAGTGAAATTGTGTGGGCAAAAGGATCCATTGTCTATTGTCAGTAATGTATGAAGCACAAATCACTCAGAAGTCACTTTCAAACCAAGCAGCTTTCTGTTGGTCAGTGGTGCGAATTTAAGTGACCAACTTGAATCTGTTGCGAAATCTGTGTGTGGAAATCTTTCGTCATCACGCAAAATTCCCCATTGCATAGATTGCTATTGAAATTAGTGGATTTTGCCAGCAAAATATTCAACAAACAACAGTAAATGTGACCACACTTTAAGGCTTTCATACTTTAAAAAATGTAGACCATTCATATGTAACCCAAGCTTTTTCGAACTACAAACTTCTTTCTCAGCTCATGAGTGTCGGCCTGGATTGGTGCACATGTGTCGGCTCTCTGATGCCAGTGGTTCTGTGGTGCCTCTCTCAATTGATCATAACCATTACAGATGCTTGCAGATGGATCATCACACTGCCTGAGAAGATTCTCTTGCTTGATTTATGTGCATTCGGAGCCATGAATTCACAGATGGCAGTGTGTTTTCTGTTTCTGCACGGCAATGCATCTCCGAAAACCTCTTTCTCTTCTTTTGTCGTCTGCTTTCTTCAAGTTATGAAATATGTGGACTGTATGACTTCAGAGGTACATTCCATGTGCAGTATTTCAGGTACACACACACTACCATACACTCTTAAAAATAAAGGTGCTTCACGATGCCACAGAACCTTTAACATCTGAAGACCCTTTCTGTTTCACAAAAGGTTCTTTGTGGCGAAAGAAGGTTCTTCAGATTATAAAAAGGTAAGAAAGAGATGGTTCTTTAAAGAACCTTTGACTGAATGGTTCTTTGTGGAGCCAAAAATGGTTCTTCTATGGCATCGCTTGAAGAACCTTTTGAAGCACCTTTATTTTTAAGAGTGTAGTGGGGACTTTCCACTGACTAAACTGAACAAATTGTTTGATTTGATTAAGACTTTGTACGTTTATTATGCCATTTTCCTTGTGGGGACTTTTCCAGTGTTCATTTTCTTGTGCTATTGTTAGCTAAATTGTTAATTAAAAAAAATATTAATTAAAATAAAAATTTAATGAAAATATTGCCTCGGGAACTAGCTAAAAGAATGTACGTAGAAGTACGACTGAAACCGTTTTAATTACAGTTTTTCCGTGAGCATCTAACTGCCTCATAAAAAGTTATATTCCTTCACTTTTTTCTGTTCTCTACTATCCTTATACCTTCCTGTCCTTGCTTTTAGTACTTTGAATGATGACTGAAACCTTGTATAACAGGCACTTCTCGTGTTTATTGTCATTTTATGGTAAATTGCTTGTATTCCTCAATTGTAAGTCACTTTGGATAAAAGTGTCTGCCAAATGAATAAATGTAAATGTAAATTAAAGTACTAAAATTACAATAACTAAATATGAAATAAAAATAAATTAAGGCTAAATTGAAATTCAAAAAGAGAAGCTAATTAAAACGAGAAAAGCATATAAAATTACTAAAATTTTAACTAAAACGGAAAATATAATAATAAAAGCTATAATTCAAAATAATCATAATATATAATAGTACATAAATAATACTAAAAAACAGTCTGCCTTTATCCCACACAATTCCACCATTTTTGATTTTATATTGAACATTTTTAAAGGTTGCTTTATGTAGAATGAAGCTAAACCAAAAAAAAGCACAACAATCTTGGTTGTTTATAATGGGAGTTATCAAAAATGATCTGTATGGACCATATTTATATGGAATTATGTGAGTGAGGAATAAACCAGACGTGCATTGAAACTAAATGAAAAGATGATTTTTAGATGTAAGTCTATAGCATTTACAGTTTAATTATCCCAAAATGATGCCTTTTTGACATAATCATAAAATAATTCATTCATTTACTTTTTTTTTCTTTTTAAAGTTTTAGATAGTTTTAGTTTTAGATTTTTAAACGGTTGAGTTATGTAGAATAAAGCTAAAAAGCCAAAAAGAAGAAAAAAAAACCTGCCAAATATCTATGATTAAATCAGGCATTGAAAAAGAAAATACGTATGAGGTACTCTATTACTCATTACACTTTGAATCTTAAACTTAACAGTTTAGTCATATTGTCTTGAGCATTCCATTGTAGTTTTAGATATGAAATATCACTTCACCCTTGTACCAGTTGGTTAATCAAGCAAAAATGTATATATTTTGATCCATTAATTAGTAGAATTCATTTTAATCAGTCATTATTTATGCCTTTCTGACTAAGGTATTCAACTTCAGGCACATTCCTAGTCGTCACCACATACAATTTCAAAACAACAACTAAGAAGTGATGCAAAAAAACTAGATAGCTCTCATTATAATCAACCAAGTCTCTGTTGGCCATGAGCTGGGCGCCACAATAAAGGTTTTCATTTTTTACTATCTTTGTGGAGACATTTGAAGACATGTGGAGATCATTCAGCTGGTGTGTTTAGACTGAGTTACCGTCTTCAAGGACCAGGGCAGGACTTATGGGGCCGGGGGCCCCTGGGCTTCAGGTTATGTTTGGGCCCCATACCTATACTACAAATGCCCTCAACTAGAACATTATTATGAAGTAACACAAAATACACAAAAATTTAAATATGCTTTCAGGTTCATATACTGTATACAATTAATAGGCAACATGTCTAGCCTAGTCAAAGTTTAGATGTAATATTAAATAGTCACTATAATACAATAAACAGGATGTGATCTCTCAGTTGAGAGATCAAAACCCTGAAATAACACTGAGCAGAAAAAAACAAAGAGATGTATTATTATGAAAATGTATTGTCATATCTGTGTCTTTTTATGTCAGATTCTTAAATGTAATAAATTCAATCTGAATAAAAAAACATGTTGGCTATTCACAATAAAATTAAATCACTATAGTTATGTTTAAGTTTAAATACATTTTAATGTAGAAATATTAAATGATTGCAAAAATTAAATAATTAGCTACTTTTTAAAAATATGAAACTACAACCGCCAGTAGGTGGCAGCAAATAAATCAACCGATTTGTTTAAAATGCTAATTCATTTAACTTAGCAAACGACTGTACTTATAGCCTGTTTGAACCATTTACTGGTCCGTGTATCGCTGAGAAACAAAACACTGTGTTGCTCGGAGACGCGTTGATGGGGCAAAACAGAATTTTGTGTCTGTGTTTATTGTACATTCTTGTTTATTGTACATTTGCGATCGTACAGATATTCGGAAAAACAGGACTCTAGTTTGTGTGATAGTCTAACTCCTATATCATAGGCATTCACTGATTAAATGCAGGGTTCGTTCAACCAATAAATTTCAATTACTTTTAATGCAATATTCATGACCTAATGCTCCATTATTTTACACAAATGTTCAGATTTATCATAGCATATGCTAAGGAAAATTAATGATTATTAATGCTATTTGTTTGCTTTCTAATAAGCACAGGCTGCGACTGTGCTAGACGTTACTTCATGCAGAGAACATAAGTTAGGCTACATAATCACATAACTGAATGCCAGCATGTTAAGTATATTGTAATTTGCTTAGCCAGTATTATAAATTAAACTCAGGACCTGAATTTTGTTTTAGAAACAGCTTTGCTGGAAAAAAAATACAGGTACAGAAATACTGCAGAAATGGAATAAACTGTAAATTAAAAACAGTAAATTCACTGTAAATTAAACAACAGATTAATTCTTAAAATTAAAGTTACAAAAGTTATTCAGTCAAGAGCAGTGAGTGATTTTGCCTTTTGTTGTTAACAATAATTAACAATAACCAATAGGCCTAA
>NW_015506165.1:344077-356045 GCF_001515645.1 Sinocyclocheilus grahami
GCTGAGAAACAAAACACTGTGTTGCTCGGAGACGCGTTGATGGGGCAAAACAGAATTTTGTGTCTGTGTTTATTGTACATTTGCCATCGTGCAGATACTCGGAAAAACAGGACTCTAGTTTGTGTGATAAGCTAACTCCTATATCGTAGGCATTCACTCATTAAATGCAGGGTTCGTTCAACCAATAAATTTAAATGACTTTTAAGGCAATATTCATGACCTAATGCTCCATTATTTTACACAAATGTTCAGATTTATCATAGCATATGCTAAGGATAATTAATGATTATTAATGCTATTTGTTTGCTTTCTAATAAGCACAGGCTGCGACTGTGCTAGACGTTACTTCATGCAGAGAACATAAGTTAGGCTACATAATCACATAACTGAATGCCAGCATGTTAAGTATATTGTAATTTGCTTAGCCAGTATTATAAATTAAACTCAGGACCTGAATTTTGTTTTAGAAACAGCTTTGCTGGAAAAAAAATACAGGTACAGAAATACTGCAGAAATGGAATAAACTGTAAATTAAAAACAGTAAATTCACTGTAAATTAAACAACAGATTAATTCTTAAAATTAAAGTTACAAAAGTTATTCAGTCAAGAGCAGTGAGTGATTTTGCCTTTTGTTGTTAACAATAACCAATAGGCCTAATTAATTAACATTGTTAACATTAACATTTGGTATGAAAGTGACAGCAGCTTTATACCTGCTGTCTGTCAGTCTGTGTTAAAGAACAAAAAAAATCACTCTGCTCAAATCTGCTCTTGACTAAATAACTTTTTCATATTTAATATGGATTAATATATAAATATAATCTATATCTATGACTTTATACATCATAGTATTTTGTTCCTGAACAGTAGCAGCTACTGTTAGTTTTAGGCCTACCTGAAAAAGTTAAAGCACAGTTTGTTTCATTTGTATCCTTGTGCTATTGCTAGTAACTTGTTCATTTATTACTGACCATTTAATTGTCTTTATGTAACATTATTTATTAAAATGCAAGGTTACTTGAGTCAGAAACAATGAAAACAATAACTTTTTCTGGAGGTGTGTGGCTTCATGTGCGCGCGCTTTGGATGTGACTGTGAGCGCCCAGAAAACTAGTTTGGAGCGCGCGAGTACCGAATGGTTTAAAAAGACGTGCAAATGATAAACTTTTGTGATGATGCAACACTGACCCGATTAGGCAAGTGACAGTCCTGTCAGCTGAGCAAAAGTCTTGTATCGCAGTGTGCAGCAGCTCTCTTAGTGCAGACGAGATGCACTGATGTGAGGCAGTTTTGAGAGCGAGAAGACGCGGTACAGCTGAACCACACACGCTGTTTTCAAATGATTGACTTAATCTGATATTCTGTGTGAATTTTTTGTAACTCATCTAACCTACATTGTATATTAAATAAATATTTGCGGGAATTTTCCAAGCGTGCGAAACCTGCGAACATGAGTAAAACCAAAATGCGCAATCCCGCACCGAGATTCAGGACGTGATTAAACATATATTCTATCATATAGAGATTTGTAAAATAAATTTCCACGACTTTTCCAAAGCTTTCTGGGTTTTTCATGATCGTACGAACCCTGTAAATGGCTATTTTAATTTTTTTTAATCATCTTGATGAAATTTCTGCTCCACTTTGTGTGGAGGTAGTGAGACGGGACAAAGTCCCTGTAAGATATTTATTCTATAGTCTTTGGACGGGAGAGAGCGCTCAAAACTCTTCAGATTAATTTAATATAATATAGAATCATCCTCTGTAAAGAAGTAAGGCGTGAAGAGAATTTATCATTATCTTTAATGGCTTAATGGAACCGTTTAATGTAGCCATGTGATCACAAATTAATCGGCGATTCGGCGCAGTGCAGACATGATTTAATACGTGTCCCTTTTCTATGTGAAAAAAATCATAAATTCCAGTTTATGCTGTTTGATTATGGCTTTTAAGTATATTGTAATTTGCTTAGCCAGTATTATAAATTAAACTCAGGACCTGAATTTTGTTTTAGAAACAGCTTTGCTGGAAAAAAAATACAGGTACAGAAATACTGCAGAAATGGAATAAACTGTAAATTAAAAACAGTAAATTCACTGTAAATTAAACAACAGATTAATTCTTAAAATTAAAGTTACAAAAGTTATTCAGTCAAGAGCAGTGAGTGATTTTGCCTTTTGTTGTTAACAATAACCAATAGGCCTAATTAATTAACATTGTTAACATTAACATTTGGTATGAAAGTGACAGCAGCTTTATACCTGCTGTCTGTCAGTCTGTGTTAAAGAACAAAAAAAATCACTCTGCTCAAATCTGCTCTTGACTAAATAACTTTTTCATATTTAATATGGATTAATATATAATGACTTTATACATCATAGTATTTTGTTCCTGAACAGTAGCAGCTACTGTTAGTTTTAGGCCTACCTGAAAAAGTTAAAGCACAGTTTGTTTCATTTGTATCCTTGTGCTATTGCTAGTAACTTGTTCATTTATTACTGACCATTTAATTGTCTTTATGTAACATTATTTATTAAAATGCAAGGTTACTTGAGTCAGAAACAATGAAAACAATAACTTTTTCTGGAGGTGTGTGGCTTCATGTGCGCGCGCTTTGGATGTGACTGTGAGCGCCCAGAAAACTAGTTTGGAGCGCGCGAGTACCGAATGGTTTAAAAAGACGTGCAAATGATAAACTTTTGTGATGATGCAACACTGACCCGATTAGGCAAGTGACAGTCCTGTCAGCTGAGCAAAAGTCTTGTATGCAGCGTGCAGCAGCTCTCTTAGTGCAGACGAGATGTGCTGATGTGATTGAGAGTGAGAGCGAGAAGACGCGGTACAGCTGAACCACACATGCTGTTTTCAAATGATTGACTTAATCTGATATTCTGTGTGAATTTTTTGTAACTCATCTAACCTACATTGTATATTAAATAAATATTTGCGGGAATTTTCCAAGCGTGCGAAACCTGCGAACATGAGTAAAACCAAAATGCGCAATCCCGCACCGAGATTCAGGACGTGATTAAACATATATTCTATCATATAGAGATTTGTAAAATAAATTTCCACGACTTTTCCAAAGCTTTCTGGGTTTTTCGTGATCGTACGAACCCTGTAAATGGCTATTTTAATTTTTTTTAATCATCTTGATGAAATTTCTGCTCCACTTTGTGTGGAGGTAGTGAGACGGGACAAAGTCCCTGTAAGATATTTATTCTATAGTCTTTGGACGGGAGAGAGCGCTCAAAACTCTTCAGATTAATTTAATATAATATAGAATCATCCTCTGTAAAGAAGTAAGGCGTGAAGAGAATTTATCATTATCTTTAATGGCTTAATGGAACCGTTTAATGTAGCCATGTGATCACAAATTAATCGGCGATTCGGCGCAGTGCAGACAATCAAAAAATCATAAATTCCAGTTTATGCTGTTTGATTATGGCTTCGAATGTCGTAGTTGGAAGCTGGAAGTTGTTAGCCCCGGCTGGCCCGTGCACGCTGTTGAAATGCGACTAATAATTTCTGACTGGCACATAACTGAACAAATGTTAACGGGTTAAGGCAGGGCCCCCTACAAGGCGGGGCCCCTGGGCTGCAGCCCAGTCAAGCCCAATAGTAAGTCCGGCCATGACAAGGAAGCTTTACAAAGCCAAGCAAACCCACGTGAGATGTTCAGTTCAGTCCCATCAGTCTGTTTGAATGGTAAACTGGTGCTGCATGTCATCTTGATGATGAATGAGTTTTCATTCTTTCTCCGTCTGTCCTGCTCTCGCTTTCTCTACTAATGAAGTGTTAATCTTACAAGCCAGTCTTTAAAGATCTGAGGGTGTTACGTTATGTCCTCATAAATCCTGTTATTCTTTCACTTCATCCCTCGCTTCAGTCCTGCGGTGGAGCGTGTGTGAGGGGGCTGAGGGACGAGTTGTCCTTTTCCCTCAAGGCCATGAAGATTGTCTTTACTCTAAAGCCAAGCTCATTCAGCAGATGCATTCTGCAACTACCAAAGACACTGATGTCAAAGACCGCAATCATCATCTGCTTGTTTGGATAAAACAACAACACATTTGATAGTTCTTCCGGAGTAAAAGACAAATGTCTTTTTAAGTACCCTATTCCAGTCTTAAAATGTATCTAGACGTGTGTATACATAACCAACGTTTTCAGAATAAGGTCTATGTTCTAGTTAAAGGCTGGAATGCACTATATATTTTTGTCCGATTTACAGTTTGGAAAAGCTAATGATAGTTGACGAAAGTCAAAGCCAGTCTGCAGATTTTAATTGACAGATTTAAAGGGGTCATATGATGCGATTTAAATTTTTCCTTTCTCTTTGGAGTGTTACAAGCTCTTGGTGCATAAAGAAGATCTGTAAAGTTGCAAAGACTAAAGTCTCAAATCCAAAGAGATATTCTTTATAAAAGTTAAGAGTCAGCCACACCTACCTAAAACGGCTCGTTCTAACACGCCCCCATATGTCTACCTCGCTATGTGGGAAGATTTGCATAACGCCGCCCAAATGTTCACGCAAAGAAAGACAACTGGTTGTTGTTGGTAACTTTTATTCTCGCTGTAGTATTGTTGTTGCCGCCGCCGCCATGTTGTGAAGGCGCTGTGTGTTTCGTTGTGAAAGCGAAACTATTTTGTTTGGCCTTCCAAAAGAGGGCGATATCTGATTCGTCATGCCTGGAGCTGATCCTTGCTGGTCGCTGAGGAAATACGCCCCCATATGTCTACCTCGCTATGTGGGAAGATTTGCATAACGCCGCCCAAATGTTCACGCAAAGAAAGACAACTGGTTGTTGTTGGTAACTTTTATTCTCGCTGTAGTATTGTTGTTGCCGCCGCCGCCATGTTGTGAAGGCGCTGTGTGTTTCGTTGTGAAAGCGAAACTATTTTGTTTGGCCTTCCAAAAGAGGGCGATATCTGATTCGTCATGCCTGGAGCTGATCCTTGCTGGTTGCTGAGGAAATACTACAACTTTGCGCTGTCAATTGCTGGATCAGCTTTCACCGTGGACGAAGCGGAGTCCTGCCCGGAGTCGTCACATGTCCTTCCAGACGCTCCTTCGTCGAAATTGCCGGCCGCGCCGTTCTCAAGCACACCCACCTCTGCTCACTCTAACCCTCCGGCCATTTCTCACTTTAGCCACCGTCCTCTGCTCACTGTAGGCCGCCGTGTGTGACGCTGTGTTTCGTTGTGAAAGTGAAACTACTTTGAATGCGTAGTGTATGATGGTCACAGACACTAATTTTTAGCTTCAAACTCTGATTCCATCCAGATATCAGACATTTTAGATATTTTTAGCCAATTTTAGAACACGTTTTTATTCTTCACATGTCTCCTAGCAGCAAGACGCACGTTTCTGCGTGAGTTTGTGATCAGAATGAGTTTAAAGTCCTGTAGTGTGTTATCCTAGTCATTTAATGTACAATGGCCAGTCTTTCCTCTGTGGCTATTTACAAAGTCAGTAGGCTAAGTGTACCATGCCTAACATTTTAAGATCTGTTCAGATTTTAAAAGTCATGTAATGTATTCCAGCCTTAAGCCTTTATTCCAGAAAATGAATAAAGGAATACAGCTATTGGATCATTTCTGTAAAAAGCGCATCCTAAATAAACTACCCTTGTAAAAAATAAGTAGGCTAAAAGAGTGCTTGTTATGGAAATAATATACTTTAAAATGTAGTGCTGTCAAACGATTAATCGCGATTAATCGCATCCAAAATAATAGTTTTTGTTAACATAATATAACACGCATACAGCATTTATTTCGAAAATATTTACATTTACATGTATATATATATTAATATATTTATATTATATATAAATATATTTAATATATAAACATAACATATTTTTCTTAAATATATACATGCATGTGTGTGTATTTATGTAATAAATATACACAGTACTCAAATATTATGTAAACAAACTTTTATTTTGGATGCAATTAATCGCTTGACAGCACTATTAAAATTATATACTTAAGTGCAAACTGAATGTAATGTTTTCAGACAATTACTATATATTGCATGTTAATTGCAATGCAGTGTTTTAGATTTAAAAAATTGTATAGTTTGAATGTAGGTTAAATTATATTAGTTGAACCCATGTAAGTAGAACTTAAGTACATTTTTATATATAATTTCATAATTACTCCTGTTATCTTGAAATGAAATGTACTTTAATGTCATTTCCATCCAAAAGTGTATATATTTTTCTTAAATATATACATGCATGTGTGTGTATTTATGTAATAAATATACACAGTACTCAAATATTATGTAAACAAACTTTTATTTTGGATGCAATTAATCGCTTGACAGCACTATTAAAATTATATACTTAAGTGCAAACTGAATGTAATGTTTTCAGACAATTACTATATATTGCATGTTAATTGCAATGCAGTGTTTTAGATTTAAAAAATTGTATAGTTTGAATGTAGGTTAAATTATATTAGTTGAACCCATGTAAGTAGAACTTAAGTACATTTTTATATATAATTTCATAATTACTCCTGTTATCTTGAAATGAAATGTACTTTAATGTCATTTCCATCCAAAAGTGTATGTTATGATTCATGTATTTAAATGTATTTGTTATTACACCTTTTTAATGAAGTTGCAATTTAGAACATTTAAAATATAGTAATTTTAAGTGTAATGTTATGTAACATGAGGTAAAATTATACTCAAGTGAGTTCAGTGCTTTAGTCTGTTAGTCAACACATCAAAGTGTACTCTTTTAAAGCAAGACAAAAGATTATAAAAACAATGATTTAAAATATAACTTAAAGCAAATATTACAAAGTGAGAGTTTTAAAAACATAGTGAAAGTGTACATAGTAAAACATGAAAGTGTACTCTAATTCACCCAAAGATGAAAATTCTGTCATCACACAGTTGCCAGTAGCCTTAGAGTTATATAGTATGGGAAAATTCTGTGGAAGTTATGCAAATATTAATTTACAGATATTCTAAAAAAGATGTTTACATGACCCAAACTTCTGTTATATTCAGATATCTAAAAACTAAAATAATGGCCCAAAAATGAAAATTAGCCTGTATTTTACTCACCCTCGAAGCATCCTAGGTGTACTGTATATGACTTTCTTCTTTCAGACGAATCCAGTCGGAGTTATATTAAACATTGTCCAGACAATTCCAAGCTCTATCATTGCAGTCAGCGGATGTTGCAGTTGAACAGTCTACAAGTTGTCAAATAAAGCACGCGCATCCATAATAAAACGTGCCTCACACGGCTCCGGGGGGTGAATAAAGGCCTCCTGTAGCGAATCCATGCGTTTTTGTAAGAAAAATATCCATATTTCAAACGTAATAAACACTTTTCTCTCACTTCTGCTGACTGTCGGATGTGGAATTGTTCTGGCAGATGACGTAGGACGTAGGCGTCGTGTGCACACCCCTGAGATATGCAAATATCCATATTTCAAACGTAATAAACACTTTTCTCTCACTTCTGCTGACTGTCGGATGTGGAATTGTTCTGGCAGATGACGTAGGACGTAGGCGTCGTGTGCACACCCCTGAGATATGCTAGTCTCACGAGTTTGTTTAAGGAAGCAAAGTTTCCTTACTTCAGCAAGGTTACTACGTTTTGTTTTGTTCTCTCTCCGCGTTAGTCACTAATCACGCTACGCCGACGTCCTACATTATCCACCGGAACTGCTTCTGCGTATGACAGATAGCGGAAGTGATAGAAAAGTGTTTATAACGTTTAAAATATGGATATTTTTCTGACAAAACGCACGGATTCGCTACAGGAGGCCTTTATTCACCCCTCGGAACCATGTTAGGCATGTTTTATTACAGATACGCACGCTTTATTTAACGTGTTTTGGACTGTTGAACAGAAACACCCACCCACTGCATTGATAGAGCTTAGAAGTGCCAGGACAATTTTTTAACATAACTCTGATTGGATTCGTCTGAAAGAAGAAAGTCATATACACCTAGGATGGCTTGAGGGTGAGTAAAACACAGGCTAATTTTCATTTTTGGGTGAACTAACCCTTTATTCTGGTTATGACTTAATCAGAATATGACCAAATTGTGATTGATATTGGAATATTGATGTGTATATAAACACAGTCATTGTGGAATAAAGGAAGAAACTTTTTTTGGTATTACGTTTTATATCTAGCCTTGATTTAGCTCTTCATATCATAACCGTTTATCATTAATGGCCAGAACTTTCCTATATCTCAATGAGCTAAATCTTTCCAGCTTTCTGCACATTCACGCAAGTTTGTTTTTTGAGATAAAATTAAACCCTCATTGTTGATTCGACCATATTAGCATTCAGGTTTGGCTAAATATTTAGCCCGCTGTGCTCTGCTTTCCATTGTATGTTTTTTTTTCTTAACACTGCCCAACAGGTGCAAGTGTTTAAGCGATTTCTTTTATAACTTCTTGACTTGAGTTCACTTACTTTCAACAAAGTTTCCCAATAGAGACATCAAGGTGTTTATGTGAAGAGTTATAAAATTAGTGAAACATGAAGAAGAACATACTGTATTTCTCAGCAGAGACGATTTATGAAAATCTTTTCTTGCAAAAATCCATGGGAACCTATTAACAGCCAAAAACAGTCCTTGTCAGAGAAAAAATAGACATTTCCTGATTAATCTGTCCTAATAGAAAAAACAAT
Organism: Sinocyclocheilus grahami; assembly: GCF_001515645.1. Classification (NCBI taxonomy): domain Eukaryota; kingdom Metazoa; phylum Chordata; class Actinopteri; order Cypriniformes; family Cyprinidae; genus Sinocyclocheilus; species Sinocyclocheilus grahami. Next base: position 352,757 of record NW_015506165.1, read on the forward strand.
TCATAGTTTAAACAAATAACGTTCCTCTCCAAGTGCTGATCACATTGCATGATGGAGCGTGACATTTTCCATGAGCCACGGCTCTCAAATTCAGAACAGATTGCAGAAGTATCATTTAATCAGAAAAGGGAAGGAAATTATTATTTTTTTTTCAGCATGTGGAAAGGTGATATCATAGCGCAGATCAGCGTGCTAACAAATGTCTTTTTTTTTCGACAGATGGTTTGAAATATGAATTGTGCTTTCTGCTCATTTGTTAACTAAAGTTATCATTTGTATAAAAACATCTGCAGAATGGAAAAAAAAATGTAAATGAAGATCAGGAAAAACTGTCCAAAAATGAAAATTTTCTCATTATGTATTCACCCTCATGCTGTTCCAAACTTGTTTGTCTTTCTTTCTTTCTTCTGTGGAAAACAAAAGAAGATATTTTGAAGAATGTTTTTGCCCTTACATTGAAAGTCAGTGGAGTCCAAAACAACAATGCTGACTTCCACAGTAACAGTTTACTTAAAGCCTTTGTGTAGTTCAGTGCAGTTCATTACATCTTTTCATAAATAATTGTAAACAAAATAAAAGCACATTATAATATTTGCAGATATTAAAATTGATGTTTTAATACATAATACTTTCTAAAGGTGACAATGAATAAAGTATTATAATGTATTATAACTGTGATTACAATAATACAATGCATTAAAATGTTCATTACATGGCATAATTGATGCACATATATAAAAAAATTACACATATCAAAATTATTCAAAAATTACAGTCTTGTCATTATTTATTCATCCTCATGTTGTTCCAAACCTGCTTCACTTTCTTTTCTCTGTGGGACACAAAATAATATATTTTTTAAGAATATTTTGTCCATACAATGGAAGTGAATGGGGTCTGAAATTGTTGACTTTTATTCAATGGACAAAAAAAAAACACTTTAAAAATATATAAATTTCTCTTCAACAGAAGATAAAAGTCAAACAGGTTTGGAATGAGATGAGGGTGAATAAATAATGACAGGATTTTCATTTTTGGGTGAATTACATTCTTAAAAGTGTCTAAGGTTCCATGAAGAACACCCATGGAATCTTTCTGTTCTTTATAGTATAAAAAGGTCCTTTAGATTATTAAATAGTTCTTTACTTTAAGAAAAAAGTCGATCTTTTAAGAACTGTTCACTGAAATGTTCCTTGAGGAACCAAAAATGTTTCTTTCATTTCACCACTACAAAAACCTCCTTTTGCGATCTTTGTTTTTTGGAGTGTACCACTTTAACACAGGCATAAGATTGTGTTTTGCAGCAACGCTGTTACACACATCGCCAGAACATTCTCCACCGTAGATGAAGCATGTCTCCAGTCCCTGCAGTCGTTTTGAATTTCATCATCCTAATTATTCACCCTCCGCCATTGCGAGCAGTCACTGCGATGTGAAACATGGCTCCTGCGTGTGTGAAGTGTAGGTGGGCTGCAGGCATCAACGCCTGTCATTCACAACGCTTGTTTGGTTTAGGGTCAAAGGTTATGAGGCATCTGTTCACTAACCTCCAAGTGTGTGTGTGTGTATATATGTCTCATTCAGGTGTAATCGATCCTCATTTCATACAGACTGCAATTAAACGCTGACGTCTGGAGTTCCTCACTAACAATCTCTGGCACTGTGTATGACACATGCATACTGCCAACCCTCCCATTCTATTTTCTTTTCTCTCCTTCGCCCTTGTTTATCGCCCGTCCGTCTCTCGCATTGAGGGCTGCAGTGAGATTTTGCTATGAAAGAGATGGGAAACTCTGCAGGAGAAAAAGTTTATATTTGGCATGTGGGGGAGAATCAAAGTGCAGTTTTAGGTCAAAGTCAACTGCGTGAAGTTTGGAGATACACGATCTGAACTTTTGACAATGGCCGAAACTCACGAAACTTGTTGAAAACATGCCGAGTCATGTTTCACTATTAAAACATTAAAAAAAACATGCTTGAAGAAAATGAAGTTATTTTGCAGTGACAATTAAGTGCATTTCAAGGGTTTCTGGAGGCCTTGAAGTCTTAATTCTCCCTTCAACAAATTAAGGCCTTGAAATGGTCTTAAATCGGAGCAAAACATCTGAAATTCATAAAGTAATGGCATTAAATGTTACATACACTGCAAAAAAATATATATTTTCCTTAGTATTTTTTTTTTTCTTGTACCAAATATCTAAACTTCCTTAAAACAAGACTTGAGATGCTAATTTAGCATGTGAAGTCTTGTTTTCTGTGAAATTAAATAAAATTAAGTTTATTCTTAAAACAAGAACAACTTTGTACCAATTGGATATAAATGGGACTTGTAACCCAAAGGTAGTGGATTCGAGTCTCAGGTCCGGCGGGGATTGTAGGTGGGGGAGTGAATATCCAGTGCTCTCTCCACCCTCAATACCACAACTGAGGTGAGATCCTTGAGCAAGGCACCGAACCCCCAACTGCTCCCTGGCCGCCGCAGCATTGGCTGCCCACTGCTCCGGGTGTGTGTTCACAGTGTGTGCGTGTTTGTTCACTACTTTCTGCTGTGTGTGTGCACGCTTGGATGGGTTAAATGCAGAGCACAAATTTCAAGTATGGGACACCATACTGCCCTACAAAGGCAAAGTGCAGTAACTACGCAAACACTGAAACTGAGAAAAATTACTTTAAAGCCAGGCAAACACGTTGTGGGTAGATTAGTGGCAATGCATTCATTTAAAGCCTTCTTAAGATGAAATTTTTTATAGATAAAAACCATGACCACTGATGTGACCTTTGACCACCAAAACCGGATGACCTTACACAACTAAAACACTATTGCAAAAGCAAAGTGCAGTATCTACAAACTAAATTAGATACAAAACTAGTTCATCCAGCTTTCTTGTTGTGTTTCTTACTACATGTTGATTGTTTTTAATAACTTAAATAGTTGTAGCGTCTGGACCAATCAGACACACCATTTTTCATTTGATTTAACAAATCAATTATTCATTAGATTAACAAACGTTCACAGACCCCTCACCCAATAAACATACTGGGTGCCAAGTTTCCTGTGAACAAGGCCCAGGACCCTGGTTACCATGGCAACCCTGACACCAGATACATTTACGACCTAATGGAATGTGAGTAGGGAAAATCACTGCCTTTTCCATAGGACTCTTTTCTAATTAATCCATAGGAAAACCTTTCTTTGAATGAACACACATATCCTTCAGGTCATTGTGTCTTTGAGATTTTATACTGTTTTATGCAGGCTTATGATGGAAACACTCATTCCTGTCATCTT
>NW_015506165.1:356308-360913 GCF_001515645.1 Sinocyclocheilus grahami
AGTATGTTAGACTAGTTTAAGTGTTTATGTAGTTAATAAAGTCTTACTTGTATCACACTTGACGTTATTCATTGTTTGCTCATAACTGGAGTCACTTAATCATGCAGATTTATGCTACAAGCTCTTTGTAGAATTGTACAGTAAGAAAGTTATTTCCCTTAACCAGGAAATTAACGTTCTTAGAATTGACAGACAGTTGACCCTGAGAGGTCAAGTAAATATCTACAGCGGATCTAACTATTTGTAATTAATTATAACTAGTTATGATTAATTATTCATATTCCCCATGAGCTGATTCGCTACATAGTTTTATTGATCTTTGCATGTTGGGAATGTTAAAATTACTCAGTAGTAAGCCTCAAGATCATCTTATCGCAAAGCTCCTTTCACCATAAAGAGTGGTTTGCTCATTTTATTTAAAAAGTAATTAATTACAGACCAATAGTTAAAACAGTAGTTAAAAATATAAGTCGGCCTGGAGCGCCATTTCATCAGAATCAATGACTGAATCATCGATTCGCGTGCAGCTATAGCATGGCTAGTTATGCAATGCTCGTTCCCTTATCTCAGGGAACCGAGGTTACGTGAGTAACCGGAGCGTTCCCTATCGAAAGGTAATTCCCGTTGCGTCATCTTTTGACAACTTGTATGGGGAACGCATCCAGTAGAATCCAGCTGGCGGCCGCACAAATCTCCCAGATTCCACTGGACCAAGCCCAAGAGGAGGCCATTCCTCTGGTGGAATGGGCCCTCACACCTATAGGGCATTGCAAGCCAGCTGAGGTATAAGCCAGAGCTATTGCATCTATTATCCAATGAGATAGTCTTTGCTTTGAGATCGGCAGCCCTTTAGAGAAAAAAAGCTGCTCTGTTTAATGTAAACTTCTAGTGCCCGCATAGGGCACAACAAGTTTGGACCTTGTTCACCATCCGTTCCAGGGAGGGCTAAAAGGGAAATAACCTGGGCTCTAAACGGAGTTGAGAGCACCTTTGGTACATAACCACTGTGCGATTGGAGAACGACCTTAGTCATTGGGTCCAAACTCAAGACAGGAAGCACTGACAGACAGGGCTTGCAAGTCACCTACTCGCTTGACTGAAGCTAGGGCCAAAAGCAGAGCGGTTTTGAGGATCATGAACCTTGAGCCGGCTGTTTGAAACGGCTCAAAGGGGGAACCCTTAAGGGCTCTCAGGACTATAGACAAGTCCCATACTGGCACCGTCCTAGGGCGAGGAGGATTTAACCACCGAGCGTTGAACTTAACGATCAATTTGTTCCTGCCAACTGTCTGGCCAGCCTTGAGAGAATGATTCGCCGCAATGGTTGCCACATAGATCTTGAGCGTGGAAGGGGTGCTCCCCTTATTCAGCAGCTCCTGCAAAAAGGTTAGCACGTGGGACATGTCACATGACACCTGATCCTGGTTTCATGCTGAACACCAGTCGTTGAAGACTGACGACTTGAGGGCATAAAGGCGCCTTGTAGATGGAGCTAGACTCCCGTCGAGTGGCCAGGCATGAAGGCATCACAGTTCCGGCAGGGATGCCAAATCTTGCCCTGTGTTTGCGAGAGAAGGTCCCTCCTCAGTGGTATTGACCACGGTGCCGCAGGTAGCAGCTGGATCATCTCTGGGAACCAGACTTGGTTCCTCCAGAGGGGGGTCACTAGGAGGAGAGAGCACTTGGTTTCCCTGACTCGCCTGATAACCTGGGGTAGCAGGGCGATCGGAGTGAAGGCATACAGATGGGTGTTGGGCCAGTCGTGGGCCAGAGCATCCCATTGTCTTGAAAAATAGGTTGGGCAGTGATAGTTATCTTCGGAGGTGAAGAGATCGACCTCTGCCTTGCCGAAAACTGACCAGATTATCGGAACCATCTGGGGATGTAGTCTCCATTCCCCCGGAGCTACATTGTCCCTTGACAACATATCTGCTCCCTGGTTCAGTCTGCCCGGCACATGAACCTGTCGTAGTGAGAGGAGTTCTCTCTGTGCCCAAAGCAGGAGACGTCGAGTCATCCTGTGAAGGGGACGTGACCTGAGGCCGCCTTGGTGGCTGATGTAGGCTACCACAGTCGTGTTGTCGACCGGACCAGGACGTGAAACCCGTTTAAGGATGGCAGGAAGGTTTTCAGGGCCAGACAAACAGCCATCATTTTGAGGCAGATTATATGCAGGCGTCACTCGTGGGTCGACCAGGAGCCGTACAACGGCTTGCCTTCATACAGAGCACCCCAGCCTGAGCTGGAGGCATTGGTCGTGACCACCTTCTTTCTGGAGGTCGTTCCCAACTGCATGCCTGACTGAATCAGGTGAGAATTTGTCCAAGGGGCCACAGCTTTGAGGCAGTGATGCCTGACATAAACGCGGCCCAGGCATCAGGCGTGGGGCGGAACACGGTCTTTTAGCCAGTATTGAAGGGGCCGCATGTGAAGCAGGCCCAGGGGAATAACTGAGGAGGCAGCAGCCATGAGGCCGAGCATCCTCTGAAATGCCCTGAGGGGATGCGGAGTCCCCAGCCTGAAAGACGCCACCGCTCGCTGGATAGTCAGGAAGCATTCCAGCATAATCCAAGCTCGCATTTGCACACAGTCTATAACTGTTCCCAGAAAGGACACTCGCTGTCTGGGAATCAGAAAACTCTTGGCTGGGTTGATTTTCAACCCAAGACGCTCCAGGTGGTTGAGCAACAACGACCTGTGAGCAACAAGTTGCCGTTCTGAGTCAGCTAGTACTAGCCAATCATCGAAGTAGTTCAATATGCGGATTCCCATCTGTCTCAGAGGGGAAAGAGCCACGTCTACGCACTTCGTAAAAGTACGGGGGGCCAGAGACAGACCAAACAGAAGGATCGTTGGTAAGAATGTTGGATGTGAAAGTAAGCATCTTTCAGATCCACAGACAGAAACCAGTCCTCGGGGCGTATTTGCGCGAAGATCTGTTTCAAAGTCAACATTCTGAATGGCCGTCGCATGAAGGCATGATTCAGATGTCTGAGATCGAGAATTGGTCTGAGCCTGCCGTCTTTCTTGGGAACGAGGAAGTATCGGCTGTAGAAACCTGACTCGTGGTTCGCTAAGGGGACCGTTTCCACGGCACCCTTTGCAAGCAGTGTTTGCACTTCGGCTTGGAGAACATGTGTTTCGTTGTCCTGCACTGAAGTCTGTACAACACCTCTGAACACAGGTCGGCCGTCGCATGAAGGCATGATTCAGATGTCTGAGATCGAGAATTGGTCTGAGCCCGCCGTCTTTCTTGGGAACGAGGAAGTATCGGCTGTAGAAACCTGACTCGTGGTTCGCTAAGGGGACCGTTTCCACGGCACCCTTTGCAAGCAGTGTTTGCACTTCGGCTTGGAGAACATGTGTTTCGTTGTCCTGCACTGAAGTCTGTACAACACCTCTGAACACAGGTGGCCTGCGAGTGAAATGGAGCGAGTAGCCTCGTTCTATGGTTTTTAGAACTCAATCTGACACACCGGGAATGGCTTTCCAAGCCAGCAGCCGGGCGGCCAGAGGTTCTATTTTTATTGATGACAGCTTGCCGCCCAAAGGGGGAGAACTGATATTTGTGAGTATAGGGAGAGGAAATTTGCGTCCCTGATGTCCGTTAGGTTTAGCCTAAGGTGGCTCTCCAGCATCACCAGGGTAGCCATGGCCTTGCCTATTGCCTGCGTCATCGCCTTGGTAGCGCGCAGGGCCAGATCTGTTGCTGTACGCAGCTCCTTGAACTGGGTAGGTTTAGTGTTACTACAGTAAGTCCATTGCAAATATTAATTTGTGGATTAAAAAGTATTCTAACTGATTGTTGTCGCACAGTGTTTCTCCTGTATTCCGCGTCAGTGTTGTTGAGAATGGCAGCACTGTTTCAACTGCCTTTAAGCTAGTTTAAATCACCGCAAGTTTTTGTAATGTAATGACTTTAATCTCGATGGTTTAAGAAATTGTTTTATTTTTATTATTATTGCTTGGCCCTAATCCTCTTCTGTAGTTCAGTAATAGGTTATTACTTATGTAAGATAAATATTGTTGTATTTTCAAACTTTAAAGCATTGCTCTTACTTTGAGAACATATTTATTGACTTATTGTGTTAAATTTGTCCTAAATATTCATCACTTGGTCTTAAAAGATCTTAAAGGGGTCATATGATGCTTTTTTAAAGATCATTATTTTGTGTATTTGGTGTATCAGAATATGTTGACATGCTTTAATGTTCAAAAAACACACTATTTTTCAAATACTGTACATTATTGTAGGTCCTCTATGCCCCGCCTCTCTCAAACGCTTCATTTTCTACAAAGTCCCTCCTTCCGACAAGCACAGTCTGCTCTGATTGGCCAGCTGACCCAGTGCATTGTGATTGCCCGAACACCACAAGTATGCGTCGGAAATGTAACGCCCCTTACCATAATCGCGAGCTTCATCTTTCAAAATAAATGTAAAGACAGAGCCCGAAAGAGGAACAGAGTCGCATGACAAACACAGTGATGAAGCTGGTATGTGTTTGCATTACACAAGCCACGGTTAAGAGGGTTGTGACCCTGTCTCTCTCTCTCTCACACACACACGCGCACACACACACACACACACACACACACACACACACA
>NW_015506165.1:360978-405938 GCF_001515645.1 Sinocyclocheilus grahami
CTAATAACAAAACAGTAGCTGATTCAGAAGCGCCAGATTGTCATAGCAAAGTCAGAATTACCTCCTCTCCTAGGTTCACGAAACGGTCGTCCATAAAATGCATTGCTGTTCTGTTGTAAGTAATCTTAAAGATTCCTAAATGCATCTACATTTGGAAGGCCAAATAAAGTGCTTTTGCTTTCGCCTAGAAACACACAGCGTCTCTCTGACATGGCTGCTTCAACACTAACTGCGGTTACTGAAACCATGCCTTCTTTCTTTGCATGAACATTTGGACCGCATTATGCAAATATTTCCACATAGTGACGTAGATGTGTGGGGGCGTGTTAGAACGAGCCATTTTAGGGGGGAGTGGCAGAGTCTTAACTTTGATAAAGAATATCTCTTCGGTTTTGAGACTTTGGTCTTTGCAACTTCAGGGATCTTATCTATGCACAATCAGCTTATAACACTCCAAAGAGAAAGGAAAACTTGAAATCGCATCATATGACCCCTTTAAATAATCTTATTTACCTTCATAAAGTTACTAGTAAGCAGTGTTGGGGAAAGTTACTTTTAAAAGTAATGCATTACAATCCTATTACTCCATAAAAAAGTAACTAATTACGTTACTTAGTTATTTTTATGGAAAGTAATGCGTTACGTTACTTTTGCGTTACTTTTTAAATCTGGACAGGGCTTGCTTGTTTATTTTTAAAATAAAAAAGTTATATTTTTGGCAAATATAAAAGTCTTTTCACACCAAAAGTGAAATGAATAAGCTTCAGGCTGAAGGGAAAGTAAATTTACGTCCGTACAGTAGAATGCAGAAGATGAAATTTCAACACACTTCAGCAATAAAAAAAGACACAAATGTTTGTCTAGAGTAATTTTTGCTTATTAGTATGGTTGAACTGGATCATCGAAGGTCAGAAGCAAAGACATTGCTTTATAGAATGGGATTAAATACATAAAGGATATTTGTGTTATTTAACATTTAATTATTGCAGGTTTGCGTCATATTCTGAGTTGCATTATTTTTATTCATTTTGAGGAATACTTAATCTGTTTTTGTTTTGTGAGTGAGATGAATTAATGCATATTCATATTTATTTTAGAACTAGAGTAACATCTTCTGATTTCTCTCAACATGGGGACAGGAGAGCTGTCAATCAATAAATTGAAAAAAAAGTAACTTGCGTTACTTATTTGAAAAAGTAACTCAGATATTCTCTTGTAAATAAAAAAGTAATGCGTTACTTTACTAGTTACTTGAAAAAAGTAATATGATGACGTAACTCGCGTTACTTGTAATGCGTGTACCCCCAACACTGCAAGTAAGTACAGTAACTCACTCAAGTCATGGTACCTTATTTTTCCATTACTTTAACTCATCAAAATAATTTTAACTAATTTCAACTTGATTTTTAAGTTATGCAAGATTGAACTGAATTCAGCTTAATATAATTTAAGTTGAAATGACTTGTACAACAAATTTGATTATGCTTAATAAAAATTTATAAAATATGTAGATATTTAAAAAAAAAATAGCAAAAAAGACTGCATATTTAACATTTAAAATAAAATAAAAAATTCAATATATTAATAAAAACTATAATAGTATATTAATGACACTATAACACTGTCAGGCACATCTTTTGCTTTCAAGCCCAGTGACTGATTTGATCCTTGGATTTAGTTAGCCTCTAATAAAACACTCCATCTGCAGCGCAACTGTGACAGGATTTATAGATCTCACAGGACGAGTGTGTGAGCGAGAGAAAGAGGGCAAGAGGACGGCTGAGTAAGGCTACATCTAGGCAAAACACCCTGTTGCTCACAGCCACCCACTCTGGAAAAAAGACTGGCTGCTGCCCTCATCCTCTTCACTCCATCCTTCACTGTCAGAGTGTCCAATGAAACATCATGCATGCTGTCAGCATCAAATGACTCAAGTTGTGATGTTGTATTTCATGTGGACAACCACTTTTTTGACTATCAGAAAAATCTAGTTTGCTTTGCAGCTCATCCTGACCAAGAACTGCCCACTTAGACAGGACAAAAATGGTTTCACCAGCAGTTTTTCAAAGCGATATGTGACTGTTTGGCCTTTACATATATATTTTACATAAAATCAACTGTGTGAAGTTTGTAGATACAGTATATAATCTTAATACAATCCAGAGAAAATGGACTGTACGCTGTGACTACATGGTGCCTGGAAACCTAAAAACGCCTCAGATTACTTTATTCAGTTCACTGACAGAGGCTGTGGAAACATGAACATGGACACCAATCCAGGATCTCGATCACATTTGTGTTTACTCAAGATATTTGATCCTGAAGCTTGGCTAATCTTAGTCTACTTGCCTAAAACTTTTTCACAATCATCACCCGTCCAACGGAAGTACTTTACCAATCTGTGAGGTTCAGCAAACATCTGTTTTAGGCTCAGTGATTGATTCTCATCTGTCTCTTGGGTGGATGTTGTGATAAGAGTGATACGAAGACGCGCGACACTGATTATCTGGAGTCTGAGTTCACGGTGAAGAAACTCAAAGAACTTTGATAGATAAAGAGCTTTTGTATAAAGTCATTCTGGTCTTGAGTTCTGCAGCAGCTGCTAAAGTCATACGGATGGTTTTCATTATGAGCCGTGTAGTGTGAGGCGCTCGTGAAGAGTTTGCAAGTTTGGCAGCTTCCTCCTCATGTACTTGAGCTTTTCCCCAGAGAGAAAACGAAATTGTCAGGAAAGGTTGAGGACTGCGCAATATATGCCAATCATCTTTCTCTCTCTGCTTGTTTCTCACAGAGATCTTAATGATTGTTTGACCAGAACTTTTAAATTCATATTTCACAATGTGAGAACTCAGGTTTATCGCTCTAAATGCTCCCAAAAGAGCATTTATCTCATTGTCATTGTGATACAATTATCCAACCTAGGCTTACTGGAAATACGTGCCTCTACCTACGATTTTTTCAATCCCACAAATGAACCTAAAATACAAATCATTACAGTTTCCAGCTGAAATGAACACTAGAGGCAGTAAAAAAACAACAATTTTTATTCCTTTCCACACAAATTAGGATTACAGGGGCAGATTATGAATTATTAAAGATTAAGTTTTCCACAATTTCTTGCACAATGCTGTTATGACCACAAAATTTTTTTGGTGACACAAAAAATGTTTTTTACCATAGCGCATCATTTGTAAACTAATACATTTGAAGTTTGAGTCCCATAATTATCTCCATATGGATGGCTTTTCTGACAAAGTAAACTTGCTTGATAGCTCACCTGATATAGCATTGTACCTGTGACAGATTAAAAATGATAAAGGCTTGTAGAAATAGCATGATTGCTTCAGCAAATTTATTTTTATTAGGGATACACAGTATTGTGTTTTTGCCAATATCTAAAATGCTGATATTTTTCAACACATTTCGGCCGATAGACGATGCCAATACCAATATATTTACTTTTGTTTAGTTTAGTTTTCCGGATAGATGCAGTGATAACCTTAACATTTTATTTGTAAATTTAACAACTCTTAACTTTTCACAATTTTAAGCTTTTGTAGTTTACCTAGAGATTATAACTGTATCGGTTTCTAAAAACTTGCATTTTGAAACCGTTTTCAATGTTTGAGTTTTCAGGCCCCCAAAACACTGTTGTGTGTAAATGAACGGCCAAAATGCATAAAATATTTTCCATTTCCGTTTAGTAGTAAACTGTGTTGTGTAAACGCCCCCTTAATTTCCATACTGCTACGACTGTTTCAAACAGTGTTAGCATGTTACTAAGCTAATGGCTCAGTAGCTACTCTGATAATCAATCAAAATCTCAAAAATAGAAAACACAAGAATGTGGGGTGAATTTTCATATGCTATCTTTTTTTTTTTTTGCAAACTGATTTTGTAATGTAGCATAAAAAATACTCTTTGGATATTGTCTTTACATAAAGAATGTGCATATAATGTCTAAAATTGCTGCCTGTGTGTAGTGCAAACAGTTTGAAACAGAATATAGATATACATTTCTAGATATAAACGTCATTATTTCCTCTATACTATGTCTTGTTTCACCAATCCTTTCCTCAGTGCACATTCAGTCTAGTACCAGAGGAAGCTAGCATACACTCAAGCACATTATCCTCTGTCTCTGAGGGAAAGGGTCTTTGTGTTCAGCAGAGAACGCTGTGGACAGATGGGTAATTTTGAGGATATCTGGCCCGTCCTGTGATACAAAGAGATATGGGCACTTCCAAGGACGAGTGTTTGTATTGTTTTTGTGTTATGCACCTTGAAGTTGGGCTTCCCAGCACCTGCACGGGACAAGAGGACGGGGTATGTGGGAATTTGAATGACCTTGAGTTCGAATTTGGCTGTGGACACAGGACTCAGATATTTCAGATTTTAAAGGTCCCCTGAAGTGCTTAGAAACATGCAGCGTTACTCTGTGTTGACGTCATTTTAACTGAAACAGGAAGACAGGGCGGGACATATCAAGCCCCTTTTTAGCTAGAGCCGTTCAGAGCTGTTGAGCTCCGTAAAGCCACATTTGACAGGGTATGCCAGACACAATCTCATCCATATTGCTATAAAATATAGCATTCTGTGTAGAATTCAAATAGCTCCGATACATTTTGTGGTCTGCGCCGACACGCGCATGTGATCCGCGCCGTGCTATCGTGTCTCTGGACCGGAGCAGAGTGTGTGTGTGTGCGGTGCGGTGGTTAGCCTGACACAGCGCCAAACCAGACCTCTTTTTTTCCTCAATGGAAAGCATATTTACACTGTCTGAATCATTCCCTGTCCCCTATGAAGAATTTCAGTCAGGTTTCAGGCCCCACCATAGCACAGAAACTGCACTTGTTAAAATTACAAATGACTTGCTTCTTGCGTCAGACCAAGGCTGTGTCTCATTGCTAGTTTTACTTGATCTTAGTGCTGCATTCGATACTATAGATCATGACATACTGATAGATCGATTACAAAACTATACAGGTATCCAAGGGCAGGCTTTAAGATGGTTTAGATCCTACCTGTCCGATCGCTACCACATTGTTCATTTAAATGGGGAGTCATCTCAAATATCACCAGTAAAATATGGAGTGCCACAAGGATCTGTCCTAGGTCCTCTGCTATTTTCGTTATACATGTTGCCACTTGGTAATATTATTACTATATAAATAAAGGTGACTTGACTTGACTTGACTTATATAGTGCACTACATGCCATTCACTATACAGAAAATACTAATTCAGTGGACAAGTGACCGAGTTCAGCCGCGGCTTCAGAGTCTATTTTATAGTGTAGGGGGCGGGAGCTTCGGATTATAGAAAGCATTTGATTGGACAGAAGGTTTGATGAGAAGCTGAAGTACGATGTGACATCAAAAAAATCGTTGAGCCATTTTGGCGGAAGTGACGAACTGCAAGCTTTGAATGCTTATATCTTCTAAATACGAATTTTGTCACTGTTTTGGAGCACACTGCCTTATAGATAACCTTAAGACTAACATATTGATACTAACACCCAGAAAACTTTTTGATTTCATGGGGACTTTAACTTGCTCTGCTAACATTTTTACTGGCCTCACCCTAATGAATGATCAATTTTTATTTTTTCTGTAATGTATTTTTAAACTTGCATATTAATAAATAAATTAATTAATCTTATGTATTTATTTGTGACATACTCTACATGTATAATTATTATATATTTAGATATATTTTAGATATATACAGTAGTCAACATTTGAAATGGATCAAAAAAGTTAATCAAAGTTGTCCTAAGACAACAGCACATTTTGGTTTTAGGACAACTTTGAAGAAAAGTTTTGATACACTTAAAATGTTGACTACTGTATTATGTATTTAGATTATGTTTATTATAACATTTTTAGTTATTAAAATGTATGTATTTATTTTTTGGCGTGATATATGCATTTGTGGCATATATTACATGGCATAAAAAAAGGATAAATCACACAAATAAATAAATAAGTTAAAGCAAAATAGCACATAACATATATATAGCACAAAAATTCAAAAGCACATAACAAAAAAACAAAAACTGAAATTATAATGAAAACTGGCTTTAATAAATACTATAATAGTATAGAAATACTACTAAAATAACACTCTCCAAAAACTACCTATATTGTGTATTTATATTTTTAATATTTTATTTTTTTATATATATTTTTAAATGTTTATTTTTTTTTATGTTCTTATGCTATGCCTACATCATCCGCTGGAACGCCACTCTCTCGTGAACGAGCGTACGACAGTTAGCAGAAGCTAGAGATTGTATAAAAGTTTATAATATGGATATTTTTTTACAAAAACGCATCAATCCGCTTCAGGAAGCCTTTATTAGCCCCCTTGGAGAATTTTTTTTTATGATGGATGGACTTCTATTATTAGAATTCTATTGGACTATTAAATATCAACAGCCTTTCACTGCCATTATAAAGCTTGGAAGAGCAAGGATATTTCTTAATATAACTCCAATTGTATTCGTCTGAAAGAAGAAAGTCATATAGACCTAGGATGGCTTGAGGGTGAGTAAATCATGGGGTAATTTTCATTTTTGTGTCAACTATCCCTTTAAGTTTTCTTTTACTAATGTTTTTTTTCCCTCGCTTTTTTCTTGAGAAAAGAAAATTTACAAAAACTGACGCTAAACATTACTGAAAGGTCTGTCATTCTTAGAGCTTCCAATCATTTTTGCAAATCTGAGAAAATCTCCAATCTGTTTTGTGTTTAGTAGCTGTTTACATCATGTGGCATGCATCTGCTTGTCAGAGAGTGTTTGTCATTGGCATACCGACCGCGACAGTAACGACGCTACACGCCCCCCCCTCGCACATGGCCTCGAAGCATGTCTTAACCTGCGTTATATTGCTCTTGACTATAGCGCCCATAAAAGGGGGTTTATTTTGTGGGTGGCCATTTTGTAGCTAAATTGAACCTCGTATAAAGAAGCCTAGAGGCCTGGAGCAGCTTCTATAGAGATGGAAAGTCTTGTGGTCACAGCAACAAGTAGTCTTGTGCCTAAAAGCCACGGCATTCCCCGGCATGTGTGCATGAGAATGTTCCGGACGCGCCTCAGCAGTGCACCTTATTCCAGGAGGTGAAAGGTCAGACGTGGGCAGCAAAGGCCGGGGGTACGAGCCCTGATGCGGTAATGTGTGTTACAGAGTCTTTGTCCATCCTGGTCAGGGAGAAATTAAGTAGTGCCCAGTGGTGTGTATATTTAGGCTTGGCGTTCATAATAAATGTAATTTATAATTAATGCCACTACACTGCAAAATAGGATTTACTTACTCAGTATTTTTGTCATGTTTTCCAGTACAAATATCTGAACATTCTTAAATCAAGATACATTTACATGAGATGTAAAAATATGCAAGATAATAAAGGGATTGTTCACCCAAAAATTAATCATTTACTTTCCCTTAAGTTGTTCCAAATCAGTATGAGAAGATATTTTAAAAAATGTTGGTAATCAAACAGTCAACAGTAGCCACTGACTTGCATAGTATGGAAGAAAATACTATGGAAGTCAATGGCTACCGTCAAGTGGCTGCCAACATTATACAAAATATCTTATTTGTGCTCAGTGGAAGAAAGAAACTCGTACAGGTTTGGATCAACATTGGGGTGAGTAATGAGAGATTTGTCATTTTTAGGTAAATCATACTTTGAACCATACCAATTCTTGTTTTCTAAAACATACTGTATATCATAAGTAAGTTTGTGGTTAAAACATGTCTCTCAGAAGTCAAGATGGGCAGAGGATCACCAATTCCCCCAATGCTGCGGCGAAAAATAGTGGAGCAATATCAGAAAGGAGTTTCTCAGAGAAAAATTGCAAAGAGTTTGAAGTTATCATCATCTACAGTGCATAATATCATCCAAAGATTCAGAGAATCTGGAACAATCTCTGTGCGTAAGGGTCAAGGCCGGAAAACCATACTGGATGCCCGTGATCTTCGGGCCCTTAGACGGCACTGCATCACATACAGGAATGCTACTGTAATGGAAATCACAACATGGGCTCAGGAATACTTCCAGAAAACATTGTCGGTGAACACAATCCACCGTGCCATTCGCCGTTGCCGGCTAAAACTCTATAGGTCAAAAAAGAAGCCATATCTAAACATGATCCAGAAGCGCAGGCGTTTTCTCTGGGCCAAGGCTCATTTAAAATGGACTGTGGCAAAGTGGAAAACTGTTCTGTGGTCAGACGAATCAAAATTTGAAGTTCTTTTTGGAAAACTGGGACGCCATGTCATCTGGACTAAAGAGGACAAGGACAACCCAAGTTGTTATCAGCGCTCAGTTCAGAAGCCTGCATCTCTGATGGTATGGGGTTGCATGAGTGCGTGTGGCATGGGCAGCTTACACATCTGGAAAGGCACCATCAATGCTGAAAGGTATATCCAAGTTCTAGAACAACATATGCTCCCATCCAGACGTCGTCTCTTTCAGGGAAGACCTTGCATTTTCCAACATGACAATGCCAGACCACATACTGCATCAATTACAACATCATGGCTGCGTAGGAGGAGGATCCGGGTATTGAAAGAAGAAGGCTGCAGTCCAGATCTTTCACCCATAGAAAACATTTGGCGCATCATAAAGAGGAAGATGCGACAAAGAAGACCTAAGACAGTTGAGCAACTAGAAGCCTGTATTAGACAAGAATGGGACAACATTCCTATTCCTAAACTTGAGCAACTTGTCTCCTCAGTCCCCAGACGTTTGCAGACTGTTATAAAAAGAAGAGAGGATGCCACACAGTGGTAAACATGGCCTTGTCCCAACTTTTTTGAGATGTGTTGATGCCATGAAATTTAAAATCAACTTATTTTTCCCTTAAAATGATACATTTTCTCAGTTTAAACATTTGATATGTCATCTATGTTGTATTCTGAATAAAATATTGAAATTTGAAACTTCCACATCATTGCATTCTGTTTTTATTCACGATTTGTACAGTGTCCCAACTTTTTTGGAATCGGGTTTGTATACTAAGAAAGTCTAAATCTATTTGAACTATACTTGTTCTCTGAGAATCCGTGTTTTCATTGTTATCCGGTAGGGGGGGGCTATTACACATCTTCTGTACAGAATTTCCAAAAAAAACATAAGTGAAGAAGAAACCAAAACAACAGATGCTTCCACATGTATTCTAACATGATCATCAGACATAAAACAGCATCAAAACTGTGTAACATTATGGAATAAAATGTTGACCAATGAAGAGGTAATAATGACTGTCAAGCTTTGGGGTGTTGATCGACTCCATCTACTTATTATCATTCTAAATCCAATTAATAGTCATTTTTCAGATTTTTGTTTAAAATCTTGATTATTTCTTTATTTTTTAATGTTTTATTTGTAAAACTTACCCAAATTCAAGTGTTTAAAAAAAGAATGCATGAAGCTAGAATAAAATGTTTTTGTTTACAAGCAGATAGCCTGTTCTTTTGATGTTTTGTATGTTCAGATATTCATATAACAAAATATAGACAAATTAATACCTAAATGGACGTAGTAGTATACTTAAAGTATGATGTAAAGTTCACTTAAAGAATTTCTAAACTAGTAGTTTACTGAGACTATACTTCAAAGTGTACTAAAATGCTACAAGTATTTAATTAGTAAACTATCAGTATACCTATTAGTTCACTTTTAGTATAGCTGCAGTACAAATTAAAAACATAGATGTAAACTAGTTGTGTTCTCAAAGTTTACTACTGTTATACTAAAAGTATACTTAAAAGTATACTTTTATATACTAGAAAGTGGGCCAATTTAGTCCGAAGGAGTATTGAAATAGTACACTTACAAGTATACTACTAGTACACTGATATTTGTATACTTACTACATAAAGTATACTTAAAAATATACTTGAACTTTACTTAAGTATACTTAATAAAATAAACTTGAAGTATACTACTTTTTGGTAAGGGATCCCATGCCTTCTGCAACTCAAGCCAAAGGCTTTGCTTTGAATGTACAACAAATCTGTCCTGTTTATTTTCTAACTTGCCCCAAATTTGCTCGATGGGGTTGAGGTCCGGACTTTGAGGAGCCAGTCCGTCATTTTCTATGTTCCAGCAGATTCTTTCCATCGCAAGTAGTTCCGGCAATAGTTCGTTTTATGGGCATTGTAATGGCCAGTTCAAAAAAAAAAAACTGAAACCTCTTCCTGTTTATTCAAAAGAGAAAAAAAATACCATATATTTCGAAATATATATATCTTTCAGTTTATGGTTTTAGTTTTAGTTAACGATAATAACCCATGAGCGCATTTTACTGAAACTCACACTATTCACAGAAGTCTCCAGTTCATTGTTATGGGATGGATATTATTATTATTTTTTTTTTTACACATTTATTAAGATAGGACAGTGTAGGTGAGAAAAGAAACGGGAAAAGGACAGGCAAAGGACCTCAAGTTGGGACTCAAACTCAGGTCAACTGAAGCTCATAAGTGTGTTGCTCCATCAGTGTTTAGCTCCATCAAGCTTTGCTAAAGCTGTTCTTCATATACTGCTGTTGTGTCTTTGATAGTCACTGGCAATTTAGCATTTAAGTCCATTTGATCTTATCTGTCTATACAGTTAATGGACCACGCAACCTGATTCATTGTCTTTTTATTCACCGTTTTCATCTTCCTCGTTCTCTTTCCCCGTCCAACCTCAAATTTACTTTGATGCTGTATATCTGCCAGCGCTGACCTGTATATGAATGCAGGAGGGGGCTGCTGAACGAGGGGCCCGTTTCAGCCATTATCAGACCCAACCATCAGTCTCAACTCAAATTTCATCCATAAAAGGACAGGCAAAGGACCTCAAGTTGGGACTCAAACTCAGCTCCATCAGTGTTTAGCTCCATCAAGCTTTGCTAAAGCTGTTCTTCATATACTGCTGTTGTGTCTTTGATAGTCACTGGCAATTTAGCATTTAAGTCCATTTGATCTTATCTGTCTATACAGTTAATGGACCACGCAACCTGATTCATTGTCTTTTTATTCACCGTTTTCATCTTCCTCGTTCTCTTTCCCCGTCCAACCTCAAATTTACTTTGATGCTGTATATCTGCCAGCGCTGACCTGTATATGAATGCAGGAGGGGGCTGCTGAACGAGGGGCCCGTTTCAGCCATTATCAGACCCAACCATCAGTCTCAACTCAAATTTCATCCATCCCCCATCTCCCCATACCTCTTTACACTCCACACACCTCCTCTTTTATACCTTCCTCCACGTTGTGACCCCTGCAACCCTGACCCTGTATTATCAGTGCCAGCTTTTTCAAATAAATAAAATTCCTCCATCTTTTCCCGTTTTCCCTACTGAGCTCTGTAATGGGAACCACATTAGACGCGCTGCTGCGTTTAGTTTTTTAAAGTGATTTAAGGCTCATTTTGAATAGCGTCCGTTGGGACAGTTTCGCAATGTGCTGCAACATACATCCACACAAGTGTGCTACGAATGAACTGCATGTTCTGCTCCAGAAACATTATTGTCTTTGTCTTTATTTCATCTAAAACTCTTGGTCTTGGATTCAACTTCTTCTCTGAAGTTTAAACTCTTGCTCAAGTCCTGAAATCTTATTGAAACATTGTCATTTTGCCATAACATACAATACTGCGTTTCTGGTAAGGAGCGTTTCAATGCCTGCCCGTTCAATTTCTTCATTCCTTCATTTTTAGGCATGAGCAAAATAAGACGTGGAGGCCATTAGCTGTGTTTTTCCTCGTTGCTTTTCTTTGCCGGTCATTATGACAAAACAAACCCTGACAGGATGTTTATTTATTATGTATATATAAATACACACACATACTGGAAAATATTATGTAAACAAAAACTTTATTTTTTATTTGCAATTAATCGTTTGACAGCACTAGAAAATAGACATTAAATATCATTTTGAGCTGAAATTTATTTGCTATAAAGTTCAATTCATCAACATTAGTTAATAAATCTATCATGAACTAATAATTAACCTCACATTTTTACAGTGTTTATAAATATTGGTTATGTTTATTTTAAAATATTTTAATTGTATTTAAATGTAATTCTATTGTTGATGATTAATTTATGTAAATATATTGTTTGTTGTTATTCATGTTTGGTTGATTTATACTTCATGTTTGTTCAAATGAACTTAAAATCCATTAAAATTTATTAGCATATGTAGAAATGAACAATAACCTAAATGCTGTAAAAGATTGTTCATTGTTAGCAGATACCTAATGCTAATTGACATACTGTATGTTAAAATTTTAATCTTATTGTAAAATATTGCAAGTTAATTTAATGTCATTATACTATACACACCCACACACCCACAAATATTTGTAATATTTGTAAATATAGACTCAAAATAATTTATTCTAAAGTGCCATGTAATGAAGACACATACTGTACCACACTATATTAGTAAATAATAAATGTTGTAGCTGAATTTCGCTCAATTTTTAGATAAATCCTGAAAAGTTCTTAAAATGTTTGTACTGATTTAAACTAAAGCCTCAAAATCTAGGATTAAACCTCAAAATCCAGAACAGTTCAGAAAAGTTAGATTAAATTAGAATTTTGTGGACATGCTGTTTTAATTACAGAGTACAAGCGTAACATTTTGGTAGGGAATAACAGTCACAGAAGAGTGTTTTTTCCATTTTATTTTATTTTCAACAGATGTCACATTTTTCTTCCAAAGAGTACACATTTTTTACATCCAAAAAAAGAGAGAAGACTTGGCTTTGTGCACAACAAAAGAGAGAAACAACAAGCATCCCAAAGTAAGCATGGGACTTGAAAGCGGTTTTGAAAATGTTTCAAATATTTGAAGCCCCTCATGCTGTGTAAAGCTGTTCCACTTTCCAGTTCAAACATTTAGATATGCTAGACGCTGACATCTTCAGCGCACATACTGCATACGGTCACAAATATGTGGCGCAGGGCTAAAAAAGGGGCTGCTGAAAGTGGGGAGAATTTGACAATTGACCTTTCTTCACTTTGGATTAGATTACTGGCTCCATTTCTCTTAACACAACTTTACTGTGCTGATAATGCTCATAAACATGCAATTCCACAATGACACTTTTGGCTTAAACACATTCGCACTTTCAAAGAGAAAAACTATCAGTCTCGTTGTACATGGGTCTTGTTATATTCTTTTCTGAAGTAAACGCTTAATGAAGATTCATGGGGAAGCTGATTAATTCAGCTAAAAAAATAAAATTAAACAAGTTTTTTATATTTGCTTAATCATTCAGTACCCTGGTATATATGAAAATACCATGGTATTAGCACCTGATACCATCACTGTACTATAGCATGCTTTTGTTAGTTTTCGTAGTCTGGTTGAAACAAATGAGCAAAGCCATCTGCATTCAGCTTGGCAATGAATACAAAAAAAATCCAAACCTGGCTTTGAAGACTTCCCCTAGTTTGTATTTGGGGCCCGTGAAGCATGAGCACAGGACATTTTTAGAAAGTTGGCACCTAAAAAAACAGCTTTGTTAAAAGCGTTTGTTATCCATATCCTTATATAGTATTAGTGTTTGTTAATGTGTGGAATTTGTTTGAGGTCAAAAATGGCTGTGGGTGTTTATAGTCTTGCAAAGTGTTTCTTTGACAGACGCAGGATGAAGACTTCACTCATGTAAAGTGAGTTTGTTTTCATTTAGAAGTAAAAGCTTTTTACTTGTTGCACTCAAGTGAGAGGAGAAAGAATGTTTGCTACAGTCTCATATTTACAAGTCAAAACAAACACAACAACTAAACACAAAAAGGGACACAGAAATGGCGCTTAAAGAAAAAGTTCACCCAAAAATGAAAATTTCCCAAACTCATGTGACTTTCTTTCTACAACAGTTTGCTTTTTGATCCATGGAAGACAATCATTCGGGTTTGGAATGACATGAGGGTAAGTCAATACCAGAATTTATTTTTGGTGAACTGTTCCTTTAAAA
Organism: Sinocyclocheilus grahami; assembly: GCF_001515645.1. Taxonomy (NCBI): domain Eukaryota; kingdom Metazoa; phylum Chordata; class Actinopteri; order Cypriniformes; family Cyprinidae; genus Sinocyclocheilus; species Sinocyclocheilus grahami. Next base: position 374,961 of record NW_015506165.1, read on the forward strand.
ATACAAAAACATAATAACACAGCTTTAACATAACAGCGTAAACTAGACAACGTAAGAAAATGTCTCTTCATGTTTTGTTTTGTTTTTCACAGCAAATAATCTCCTGTGCAGGACAGATGGTGTAGAGGAACAGAGGGATGTTTAACACCAGTTTGAAGCATCTTTTAAGAGGCTGATCACTTTCAGCTTCTCTAGGCACCTCTTAGGCACAGTCCCAGTGTCTCTGATCAGTGCAATTTGTTTCTGGACAAAAAAAAGTCCAGGCGTCCAGGCATGACCTTTTGACTCCTGTCTACCACTTCCAGAGCCAGCTACACAGTTAATGAGCTACCTTTAAAGAAACCTGTTTTCCAGCCTATCAACACTGTGTTCAGTAATGTCTGGCCACTTCTCAGAGAAATATTCTTGATAGAGTCTGATATTTATGGTTATAAAAGTCACTTTAAGGCATCTGTAAAAAATGCACCTGGATTAAATACTGGCAGTCAGTTTAAGTGTTTGGCTGGGATGCATTAAAATGTTCACCAACCCACCAGAGTCTATCTAGTGTCTGCATTGCACCCGCCTGCAGGAGTCATGGAGCAAATTGCCCTCTGTGGGCTAGAGGTATGAATAGCGCAATATGCCTTTTACACATGCAAAGGTTTTGTACAAGCTACATTATTGTTGGCTGGACACTGTCCTTGTATTAAAGGTGCCTCGTATTCCAAGGTATTTTGCACTAAAGATGGGCAAGGGGTGATTTCGGGTTGTTTCGGATGTGTCAGACCATTCTCTGGATTGGTTTTTACTCCCTCTAACTCCAGAGGAGATGTCTCATGTAAATCCATATCTACTGGAGCCTTGGATCTCCTCCTGCGGTGGATAACCACCACAGTAGCTATGATGGCCACAACCATCACCACCGCCACAGCTGCCACGATGGGTATGAGAGAGGAAGAAGGTTCAGTCCTGTCAAAACTTGGCTCATGGGAGGAGTGTGGGATTCCTGCTGTGCGAGCCTCCATGCAGGCACTAACCGAGACATGGACAGGCTCTCCCAGAGGACTAGCACATACAGAATAGGTGCTATTTGGCTGTAGACCTCTAAGCGTGTATTCGGGGTAAGTTGGAGGCACATTCAGCTGTAGTGGCCGCCGGTCAGGGCCTGACAAGTTTCGGTAGGTCAGACGAATTCCTCGGATGTGTGGTCGTGTGTGGATGTAACGGTGAAGGTCTAAGGAAATGGAAGTGCTGGTTATGTGAAGGGAGCTGATTGTGTTGGGCTGGACTGTAGCAATGGTCTCGATAGAAACTCTAGGCGAAGGTGGAGGAATGAAACTTGGATTTTGAATCTCACAGTAGAGTCCTGACATTGAAGGTGGACACAGGCAAACAACCTCCCGATTTGAGTTAAATACACATGTTCCCCCATTTAGACAGATATTGGAGGGGCATATAATGTCCTCTTCAGAATCTTCTATGATTTCTCTGGGGAAGGCAGTGGTCAGGGAAAGAGGGAAGCTGTCTGTGTCTGCTGAGGCCATCTCACTTGGTGGTGCCGGGGGAATAGCGTGCATTGTGCCTAATGGTGTAGTGGAGTTTGTGGGCTTGCTTGTAGTACTGCTTGTCCCTGCGCTTGTTAACTCAATGGTCGTAGTGGGACAGCCAAAATCTTTATGCTCTAACTTTGCCAAAACTTTTCCTGAGTTTATTGGTGGAAAGTGGCAACGAGTCTCCTCCATTCTCAGCAGTTCTATTTGAGCATCCTTTACCCATGCTGGAAACCAGGCCAGTGGGCAGAGGCAGTTAAAGGGGTTTTCTGCTGCAGTGAGCTTCTCAAGTTTGGGGAAAAGGTTGAAGAAGCCCTCGGGAAAGCCTTGCAAATTAAGGTTGCTCAAGTCAAGCTCTAGCAAATTAACTAAATTTCGGAAGTCTTCTCGTTTTATAGATCCCAAGGGATTCCCAGTTAAATTGAGGTTTCGTAGGCCCCCCATTGCCTTCAGTGTAGGTTGAATCTCTACAAGCAGGTTCTGGGAAACATCCAGAACATGTAGGTTCACCAGGCTGCTTAGCAGCTCCTCATCCAGACTGGTCAGCCGCAGTCCAGCTATTTTAAGAGACTCAAGGTGTGGTGTCTGTAAATCTTCAGGTCCAATAGGTGGGATACTATTATAACTAAGGTCCAAATGGAGCAGCTTGGGCAGTTGCAAAGTTGGCAACACACTAATATGATTCCCCTGTAGCTTCAGCTCCAGTAGGTTCTCTAGTCCCTCAAATGCAGCTGGGTGAATGCTCTGAATGCGGTTGCTGTAGAGATACAGCCTTTCCAGGTTGACCAGTCCAGCAAAGCTGTCTTTGGAAATGTGGGTGATGTGGTTTGAAGAGAGATCCAGGTTGAGTAGAGAGGAGAGTGGGCTGAACACCTCATCAGGGATTTCACTGAGGGCATTCTGACTCAAGTCCAGCATTCCAAGCTCGCCAAGCTCTATAAAGTCCTGCTGCTGCAAGGTGTTGATGTTGTTCTGAAAGACGTAGAGGTTCATTGTGGACGAGGGGAGGCCACGAGGCATGTTGCTCAAGTTCTGCTGGACACAGAAGGTGACACCAATGGAGTTGCACATGCACTCTCGAGGACATCTGCTGCTCAGAGATCCACACAGTAAGTGAAACAAAATGAGATGAGACAGGGGAGATAATGGCTGCATCATTGATCACTGCCTAGCCTTTGTGATTGAATCCTGCAATAGAAAAAAAAACAGAAACCCAATGTCAAAACTTACATAGATGATCTTGTATTGTATATATGAGTTTGCACATCAATGGGCCTTTGACATGGGTGTCCAGTCCTACTCCTGGAGGACTACTGTCCTGTCCAGTCCTGCAGAGTTTAACTCCAGCCCTAATAAAACACACCTGAAACAGCAAATCAATGTTTTGTTTTCAGGGCCTCTACTATAAGTGCTCAGTGATGGTGCAGATTGGGGCCCTCCAGGAGCAAGGCTGGACACCCCTGGCCTATGCAGATCATGGTAATAAACATTTCAGTGTTTGATGTTCAGATGGTTCTCCTTGCTAAACCATTTTGGTATTCGTTTGGGACCATGCAAAATGTAAAATTTGGGTTCTGAACCAAAACCAGTTTTGAACAATTCCTTTATATGGCTTACAAACAGAAAATGGCACACTTGAAGCTTTTGTCAAGGCTTTGAAACTCAATCTTACACAGAGAAAACAACAACCATCCTGCAGGGCAATCCTCCAGTTGTGATGACCAGAATTGCCATGCCCAATGTAACTTTGATATTTAAATTACAAAAATACTGCAGGTAAAAAAAAAGCTTGGTCTGCTGTGGCAGAAAGTTTGTAAGTGTTTTTGAGTCAGTTCTGAGTTAGTCACTGATGCCTCCTTAGTTAAGATGAATAAATAGGTGCATGACTCTCTGCACTATAATTGAAGGTTGTTTCATTGTGTGGCTAAAAAAGTTTTGTCTTTATTTTCCTTCAGCATTTTCTGAGATCATCTGTGGTATATGGCCCAGCTGACCGAATGTCTGTTGACCTGCCTTGCACTCAGTTTCACTCTTTCCACTGTTTGCTTAATGAGTTCATCTCAGAGAGTTTAGACCTCATCCCAAAATGTGTCCTCAGAGCAGCCCACCCAGCGTTTCAAAGCCCAGCACACACAAACCTGGAGATTCTTCATTGACACAACTTACATTGTCTAAACATAAGTAGCTTTCTAAACGTGCAAAAAATAAATAATTGCTAGCTTAAGTGGTGCCCCTTAATTTTCAGTGAAAGTCCTTGTGTTATTTTGTGTATGTCCCTTTTTGGTGATTGTTCAACAATCTCTTTGATTTTCTAGTGAACAAAAGCCTAGGCCAAGCCTCTGCCATCTTCTCCACTGCTGATATAACAATGTGTATGTTTGTGAGTACAAAGAATAGTTTACTGTTCCAACAAGAGTCCTGGCTGCTAAAGGGCCAGTCTATTGATGGAGATGAACAACCATTCGTTTGGCAGGTACTCACTCTTTTCATTCTTTTTTTCTGTCCGAGTTTCCTTTTGTGAGCCTCTTTTTCTCACATCAACCATTTATCTTTTTTCTCTGCCCCTTCATTCCCTCCTCCTGTTGAAGGGCAATGGCTTGGTTATTAGGAAAGCTTGTGATTTTATGTGCTCACACTGTTTTGTTTTAATCTGATCTGATAGAAGAAGCCTGTTTGACTCTGTTGTGCCGCTGTGTTTTGGAACGTGATATCTACTTATTAGCTGGTCCAAGCTAGTCATTGGCTGGTCGACCAGGCATCACTTTCCAAAAATCAGCTTGACCAGCTAGTTTGTTGCTGGTATAATTTGGTCTACCAGCTAATTGACAGCTGAGATCAGCTAGAAACCAGCTATCATGTTCCAAAGGTAAACAGCTTAAGCTCGACTTTCCTGCAGGGATGGGAAGGAGAGTGAGTATGTATGAGTTTGCCTTATGATTAGATGATCTGACATTCAATTTGGTCCAATTATTAAAATTGTAATTATTCTACTGTTTCATCTTAGTCATATAATTCATCATTTGGTTTTCCTCTCCAGCTTATTTTATATATATTTCGTTTTTGATATTTTAGGCACTGTACTTTCAGCTGCAGTTTTAAACATCTCTTGTATGTTTTGGCTTTCCATTCCATCTTCCTTGCTATATAATGTGTTTGGACTCTCTGCAGGTTGCTTGACTTTTGAACAGAAACTAGAGCTTTCATTAAAGGGGGTTGCTACCTTCCCGTCTTTTCTCTCCTGTCTTCTCTCGCCCTCCTTCCGTTCTCCCTTTCTTCTCCGGCATATGCACAATCCCACCGGCACGGCAGGAATTTTGCAATAACCCTAAAAATCTATCTTCATCACAGGAAGGCATGGGGCCTCCTAAGGTTTTGACATTTCTCTCTCTCACTCTTTCTTTATTTGTTTCAGGGTTCATGTACTTGTTTGCCAATCTTCTGTCAGAACTGATTGCATGAAAACAGGTTTGACGAGGATGGCATGAGGTGCAGAAGGAGGTCACAGGTGAAGCAGAGCTGAATGTCATCAAGACTTGTTTTCTTTGTAAATCACACATCAGAGTGATCTTAATCGTAGTCACTGATTTAATAACAAATGCAGAATGCTATTTATAAAAGGATTGTTGGAGACAGTTCACCCAAAAAAAGAACATTTCATTAGAATGTTCCTATTATCTTCACAAAATAAGATATATACAGTATATATATATATTTATTTTTTCCATACAATTAAAGACAAAGTTGTTTTGCACCCCATTGAATTTCATTGTACGGACAATATTAAAATTATTTTAATTTAAATTCATAAGCCTATGTACTAAGTCATCCACTGGAACGCCACAGTTGGCAGAAGCTAGAGATTACAGTTTATAAAGTTTTAAATATGAATATTTTTCTTACACAAACACGTCGATTTGCATATACAGATAGGATGGCTTGAGGGTGAATAAATCATGGGGTAATTTTAATTTTTGGGTGAACTATCCTTTTGACATTAAGTCAGTCTGATGATTTACAGCACTCTTTTAGCCTCTCGTCAGACACGTGAACACCGGCATGCTTACACACACCCAAAAATCAACACACAGGTATCACTCCAACACACACACAGACACACACACTCCCTCTGGGTTTGGCTCAGCGTTGTTTTATTTATAAGCCATGAATGATGAATAAATGCCCAGCTGCATGAGAAATCAAAAAAACAACAACATCCGTTTGTATTCTTATTAGACTTCTCATTACTTCTGACAAGAATGTTTTTTAATTAGTGAGTGATGAGAGAGAGGACTTGGAAAGGGACATAAAACAAGATTTAGAAACTGGAAAGACACGATATGAGATACCTCGAATGATCCTGTTTACAGAGTATTTGTGTGGGTTTTGTTTTTCACTCATTCCTTTTCATCCTTTATCCTTCCTTTAAAAACTGCTTTTGAATGGCGAAGTTCTAAATAAATATACCTGAAACCGAAAACTTAAACTAAAGAAAGTGTGTATTTTGTGAATGTGATTATCATGAAGAGTCCAGAGACAGTGAAACAGTTGTTGGGGAATGAACTAAACTAACTAAAAATGACTAACTTAACATCATATAATAGCTTAGTTGTTTACTTTTTCAAACAAAAGATATGGACATACACTCTTAAAAATAAAGGTGCTTCACGATGCCATAGAAGAACCTTTTTGTCTAAATGGTTCCATAAAGAACCTTTAACATCTGAAGAACCTTTCTGTTTCACAAAAGGTTCTTTGTGGCGAAAGAAGGCTCTTCAGATTACAAAAAAATAAGAAAGAGATGATTCTTTAAAGAACCTTTGACTGAATGGTTCTTTGTGGAACCAAAAATGGTTCTTCTATGGCATCGCTTGAAGAACCTTTTGAAGCACCTTTATTTTTAAGAGTGTAATCTAGCACTGGGAACGGATTAATTTTAGTGATTCAGTTCATTATTTTAAATTAACCAGTACAAATATGATTTTCTGATTCAATTTAAACTTTGTCCAGATGTCCCAGTTCAGCTTTTTATCTAACTTTTAAGTATTATGTTAATGAACATTTTTAACCAAAATAATTAAAAAGGGGTGTTGGTAGTTAGTTGTTAGTTAGCCTAGTCCAGTTACAGATAAATACTCTATATCTGTATATCTATATATGATATAACCAGTTATTTGATTTAAGAGATATTGAATAAAATATCCCCTTTAGTAGTTAGCCTAATGCAGTTAGCAACTTAATGTTGGTAGATTGTGGTGAAGCTAAGTATTTATGTTTGCTAGACATTTATCTATATCACAACCAACTAATACAAATATTTAGCTAAAGTTTTTGCATTTAGCTTGTGGTGGCCTATAGCTAAACAGTAGCTTGTATAGCTAACTGCTAGTTAGCAGCCTGTAGTGTTGCTAACTATATTTAGCTACAAATTTGTTAGTAGCTTGTTGTATAGCTAAATATTTTTGGTAGTAGTGTAGCTAACTGCGTAATGCTTGTAGTTTGCAATTTAACAAACTACTTATTCTTAGTAGTTGTAGTGTAATTACTTTTTCTAAATAGTAGCTTGGCAATTGACCTGTTGTTAAAATGTGGGACACTCACACACCAACACACATAGTTTCACTCACTCACATTTACATTTAGTACAGGCAGAGGTGTGAATGTGTGTTTCTTTAAATAACATACTTGTAATGCTACTTTCCTGAGATTACTCAGCCACACACACACATATTGACACACAGATAAATACACATTTCCGTCAGCAGCTCCTAAGCACAGCTGGATTGTGTTACCCAGAAAGCATTGGGACGGTCTCTCCGGGTGACAGCGCACTCCCATTAAGTAACTGTTTTGCGATTAGGGTAGGGGGAGGATTTCAGGGAGGGAAACCAAAAGAGAAACAGGCATGTGCAGTTAAATGCGGATTCTGTATGAGTGTGCACATGCCTATAAGCAGCTGTTTGTGTTTACGCATGCTTGAATCAAGCCCATGAACATGTGGCTGATTTAAAATACAAAACAGATTCATCAGGGCAACTGTGATTTTCTTCATGCTTCACTTCAACCACAACAAGAGCTTCTAAAGCAGAGCCAGAGCCAAGTCTTTGCTGTCATCCACTAGCACTAAAATCACCAATAAGATCGCTTCAGTATCTTAACTCTTTCTCCCTTAGACATCAATGAGACTAAATGCAAAGTAAACAGAGACTACAAATCCGAAACCACATGATCTGAGCTCTGCTATCTACATTAATGTTATAGCGCTATAGCTTACTGTATGTCAACAATTTTCAGCAATTGCAACCCATCTTTTTTGGATGGATTTTAACCATTGGGAATTGATTGGATCATGAAAAGTGGCATTATAGTACCATAACAATTTTGGCTCTTTTATGTTACCCGATAACATCAGCAGAACAGGAAAGTAATTTATGAGGTGAAGTCATAGTAACACGATTATCGTAATTTTTTATTTTATTTGATATTACAAATATATAATTAATAAAATAAATACAATAAAATATTATACAAATAATATTTAAAAAATTAATTTTCATGAAAAATAGCAAGAATAGCACTTTGTGAATCTTGTGCAATAAGACCAGGAATGCTGAATTACTTAAAAAAAAAAAAAAAAAAATCAATGTGTTGATATGTAATCTTCGAAGACCCAACTCAAGAACGAGCTAAAAAGTTTCTTTAAAAAAAGGAGGATTAATTTACAGTAAACCCAAGGTTGTGCAGGAAAAAAACTACTTAAAACTTAAAGAATTTATTAAATAAATAAAAAACTTATTAAAGGGTGAGTTCACTGATTTTAAACCAGCTTTGTATTCCCAGAGGAAAGAAAAATATTGCTTAGAGTTTGCTCTTCCTAAGTTCAGGAGACTTAGTTGTGATTCTCATATATTTCTCATTTTAGTATCAACAGTGTTTTAGATGTTTCTCCTGAAATTCTTTAGGTCAAATTTAAGTAGACACAACTGAGACACGAGGAGGAGTCCAAAATGAGAATTGGCTGTGAGAACATGGACGATCTCTATATTGTCTTTGCTGTAATTGCTTTCAAGACACTATTCTAAAAATGTTTTATTGCTCAGAGGTTGCTCTTTCTTTCTTTTTTTTTGTGGTTACATTTTTTTTTTTTTACCATTAATAGGCAGGGCAGCAGGATGAGAGACAGGAAACAGTGGGAGAGGTGAGAAGAGAACAGAGGTAGGAAAGTACCTTTAGCTGGGACTCGAACTCATGCTGTCTTAGGTGCAGTTGTGCCTTCATGTTTTTATCTGCTGCCTACAAGGCTATGGTTCTTCTGACAAAGCTTACTTTACACTCAGGATACTTAAACGCCGCTCGCCGCCCTTTCCCGATCCACTTCGCTTCCTGTCTACAATACTCTCCTATCCTAATAAAAAGGCAAAAATGACAAAAATAAATCTAAAAAAAAAAAAAACCTGTGGTTATACAAATGGTAATCAATAGGCCAAAAAACATGGTTACTACACATTTACTACAGCAAAACCATAGTTAATTTTTGTGAGGGGTAAATAAACTATGTTTATTATCTTTCTGTGGTACCTACACCAAGATATCCCTGTTTATTTGTCAGCAAAAGTCCGTAAAACGAGTCATGAGGTGGACTGTCAACAACTCCAGGGCTTTTTTTTGGTATCCCTGCTCACGGACAGTCTCTAAAATCATTGAGCCCAGTGCACTATGGGTGTTTCCCTCCCTGTTTTTATTTGAGTGCTTTTGCTCTGTTTTCTCTATTTGTGTAGCATCAATTTAAAGGCGCAAATGTAATTTATTAATGTCAAGAACTCAAATTTTAGGTTCAGATTTCTTTGGACTATTATTAAATAACCATAATTAGGTCCACTTAACAAGTAGTTTCCCCCAACATATTAATACAAACAAACACACACTTCAAGACTAGTGCAAAAAACCAGACTAAGTGCAATGAAGGTAGACCGTCCTCCCACAATTTTGCCCAGGGCCTGCAGGCAGTTCAAGTTACAATGTACTCTGTGTGCATGTGCACACCTGCTAGCTGTGCACCTCGGCAGAGACACCGCATTTCTGTGTGAAACGTGAGAAACTTAACAAGACAAAAGACCAAAGTAGACCAACTTACACATGCCGCTGACACACGCCAGCCTGTCATATACTGTTACAAAGGTGCTTATCTATCTATCTATCTATCTATCTATCTATCTATCTATCTATCTATCTATCTAGCTATCTATCTATCTATCTATCTATCTATCTGCCTACCTACCTACTGTGGTAAAAACTATGCCTGTAAACTGTAGCATGTCTGGCACGAGAAGCATTTTAAGATGGGTGTGTTTATGAAAGATGTAATTTGGTGTTCTTAGCATCCTTTTGTGTTGCACATTTCTTTCTGAAGGGCTGCATTTGAAAGGTCAGTGCGTTTGCTACTTGGTTGCCTGTAATATGTTGCTGCTATGACTAGCATGCTGTTAGGTGGCATAATCTGAAGCCATGGCATTGTGTGTGCATGATTCATATTTGCTCTGTGCCTCTCTCTTTATGAATATGCTATACAAAAAGTACAGCTCTTTTACACTCATTCATAAAACATGATGAATGTAGTTCAGAAACACATTTGCATACAGATATTAAGACTTGTTTAGAATTTATTTTCATACTCCATTGGGCAAAGAAGTAATTTGCTATGGAGTAGTTAAATTGCGTTTTTATTTTATTATAAGAATAAAGTTATATTTTCCAAAAGTACGTCTTAAAGGGGTCATATGATGCGATTTCAATTTTTCTTTTCTCTTTGGAGTGTTACAAGCTCTTGGTGCATAAAGAAGATCTGTAAAGTTGCAAAGACTAAAGTCTCAAATCCAAAGAGATATTCTTTATAAAAGTTAAGAGTCAGCCACGCCTACCTAAAATGGCTCGTTCTAACACGCCCCCACATATCTATGTCACTATCTGGGAAGATTTGCATAACGCCGCCCAAATGTTCACACAAAGAAAGAAGGCGTAACTTTTATTCTCGCTGTAGTATTGTTGTTGCTGCCATGTCGTGAAGACGCTGTGTTTTTCGTTGTGAAAGCGAAACTACTTTGTTTGGCCTTCCAAAAGAGGACAATATCCGCTTCATCATACCTGGAGCTGATCCTTGCTGGTCGCTGAGGAAATATATCAACTTCGTGCTGTGGATCGTCGGATCGGCTTTCACCGTGGACGAAGCGGAGTCCAGCCTGGGGTCGTCACATGGGGTTGCCGCAGGCATCACAATATGGTAAGGGATGTAACATTTCCGTCACACGCTTGAGGAATTCGGCCAATCACAACGCACTGGATAGCTGGCCAATCAGAGCACATCTCGCTTTTTCAGACCGATGAGCTTTGTAAAAATCGACGCGTTTCAGAAAGCCGGGCATAGAGGAGAAACAATAATGTACAGTATGTCGAAAATGATGTGTTTTTTTTTACTTTAAACAGCATAAACACATTTCATTACACCAAATACAGTTCTTTTTAGCAGCATCATATGACCCCTTTAATGTTATGGTTATGAAATGCTCCAATTCGACTATAATGAGTTATATGAACATCTTTTATGATACTGTATATCACTTTTAAAGCTTGAAAGCTTATTCATTGTAACTACATGCGAAATAGCTTGGAAAATAGGCCTCAAATAATAATGTCCATTAAATTATCCTCATTCAATTATTAAACACTCATTAAAACTTCAAAATACACATTACAATTCTTCATTAACATTAAATACATGATATATTAACATATTAATTTTATTGTATGAATAAAATATGAATTTATATTCATATTTTTTATCAATTTTTTTTTATATATATATATATATATATATAGACTAACTGTACCAATAAAATGTGCAATCAATCATTGATCGGTTTAAAAAGGGCAAACTGCACTTGAATTGTGTAGTGACAAATGAAGAGTGAGGGAGAACTGTTTGTACTTGTCTATACATGTCTCTTTCTCTCTTGCTCTTGCTCTCTCTCTCTCTCTCTGTGCAGGTTTAGTTGGTTTAGGACAGGTTCCTTGTAGTTTTTAAGCTCTGTTTTTCTGGTTTACCTTCAGACTAAATATGTGTGTAATAGAGTTAATCATAACCGCTTTCACCTTGACATCTCTCAAAAAAAAAAAAAACACATACACACACACACAAACCATACAAGAATATGTATCTGACTGAGGTTAACACTTGTACACCTGCTAAACACATTCAGCAGCAAGTTATTCAAGTTAACACATTCTTTATGGTTATTCCATGTACTACGTAACACATAATAGGTGTCAAAACATTGCTGGCCTGACGCCATAGATCTTAATGCCATGACTCATACGCAAGTACACAGATTTCAGGCGCTAGTGTCAGTCACCAGTCAAAGCCTTGAGAGTTAAATGATGATTAAAATTGATCTGCAGTCAAAGAGTCCAGCAGACGTTTACTCACACTGCACAGGTGTGGAAAGCATCCATGCCAGAGAAAGAGAATAAGAGAGAAACTAAACTAAACCAAATCTAAACCAACTATTTCATGGAAAAGAGCTGTTTTTAGGCTACACCAAATTAGTTTAAATTTGAATATGAATTGAATGTGAACCTAAAGTTGAGCATGAAATGAATTGAACTGAGCTAGATAAAGGGAAAAACAATGAAATCAGAGATAACCATAAAAATGACTGCATGGGAAAACTTGAATTAGAATTTTAATATGAAACTGATGAATGTGAACGAGAAGTGAATTGGCCTGAATTAAGTGAAAAAATATATATATAGTTATGCTATATGCTAGTTATGTACAAGAAATTCATTTGAATTTGAATATGAATTAAATGTGAACCTGAAGCTGGGATCCAGGGCAGTGAATGGGTGCCATCAGAATGAGAGTCCAAACAGCTGATAAAAACAGCACAATAATCCACATGTAATCCACACCACTCCAGTCCATCAATTAATATCTTTTTGAAGCGAAAAAGCTGCATGTTTGTAAGAAACAAATTCATCATTAAGATGTTTTTAACTTTAAACTGTTGCTTCCAATTTCATGGAAAAGAGCTGTTTTTAGGCTACACCAAATTAGTTTAAATTTGAATATGAATTGAATGTGAACCTAAAGTTGAGCATGAAATGAATTGAACTGAGCTAGATAAAGAGAAAAACAATGAAATCAGAGATAACCATAAAAATGACTGCATGGGAAAACTTGAATTAGAATTTTAATATGAAACTGATGAATGTGAACGAGAAGTGAATTGGCCTGAATTAAGTGAAAAAATATATATATAGTTATGCTATATGCTAGTTATGTACAAGAAATTCATTTGAATTTGAATATGAATTAAATGTGAACCTGAAGCTGGGATCCAGGGCAGTGAATGGGTGCCATCAGAATGAGAGTCCAAACAGCTGATAAAAACAGCACAATAATCCACATGTAATCCACACCACTCCAGTCCATCAATTAATATCTTTTTGAAGCGAAAAAGCTGCATGTTTGTAAGAAACAAATTCATCATTAAGATGTTTTTAACTTTAAACTGTTGCTTCCAACAAAAGTAGACAGTCCTCTATCCATAATATTGCATTATCCAGTGAAAACATCAGCCTGTCTGAATTAAGAGAGAAATATGCACAGATCAAGCACCGTTTACAAAGAAAACAGTTGTTGCATTTTGATATGAGAGGACAACAGGGGTTTATGGATCATGGACTTTTAACTGGAAGTGACAGGTTGAAGTTAAAATCATCTTGATGGATTTGTTTCTTAAAAACACAGCTTTTCGTTTCATGTTAATGATGGACAGGACTGAAGTGGTGTGGATTGTTTGTGGATTATTGAGATATCTTTATCAGCTGTTTGTCAAATAACTTTTTATTTATTAATCGAATAACCTTGCAATATTCACAAGTTTCAGAATAAATTTTCTTATAGAAAACAGCACAATAATCCACATGTAATCCACACCACTCCAGTCCATCAATTAATATCTTTTTGAAGCGAAAAAGCTGCATGTTTGTAAGAAACAAATTCATCATTAAGATGTTTTTAACTTTAAACTGTTGCTTCCAACAAAAGTAGACAGTCCTCTATCCATAATATTGCATTATCCAGTGAAAACATCAGCCTGTCTGAATTAAGAGAGAAATATGGACAGATCAAGCACCGTTTACAAAGAAAACAGTTGTTGCATTTTGATATGAGAGGACAACAGGGGTTTATGGATCATGGACTTTTAACTGGAAGTGACAGGTTGAAGTTAAAATCATCTTGATGGATTTGTTTCTTAAAAACACAGCTTTTCGTTTCATGTTAATGATGGACAGGACTGAAGTGGTGTGGATTGTTTGTGGATTATTGAGATATCTTTATCAGCTGTTTGTCAAATAACTTTTTATTTATTAATCGAATAACCTTGCAATATTCACAAGTTTCAGAATAAATTTTCTTATAGGCACATAATTAAAAACTGTAACACCCCTTCCTCGGCCTGTTAAAATACAATACAGTGACATTCAAAAACAACTTTTAAGTTACAATACATTGCTTTAAGGAATAGAATTCCTTAGTGTTTATCAGCTGTTTGGACTCTCATTCTGACGGCACCCATTCACAAAAGAGGATACATTTTTCCAAATCTGTTCTGATGAAGAAACAAACTCTTCTACATCTTGGATGAATTTTCAGCATTTTTTAGGTGAACTATAACCTTTAATGTGAATTAGAATATGAATTTAGTGTGCCTGTAGTTGAAAGAAATTTAATTGAACGTAGTGCAAAAGGGAGAGAACTCACGGCTGGGACGTGCTGGAACAAATCGCCCCACCACCCCCTTCTTGCCCCGCAGGGGGTGCCCTGTCTTCTGACCAGCTGTGTCAGCTTGAGACTTTTCTGTGTCAGGGGCTCTAAAGACTTCAGTCTATCAGACCAAATCTCAAATCTGATATACTGTACGATTCTACGCAATTTCTAGGCCATTCATCAAATAATCACATTTGTGATACTGTGCATATGATCTCCTTTGTTGAAAAGGTCAGATGTTCTTGCTTCCACTGAAACACAAGATGCTCTTTTCACAAAACTCAGTTCATACAACGCAAATGCCTTTAAAACAAAGGGGCAACAAACGAAATACCAAAATACTACAAAATCAACACAGAAGCGCTGTTTAGAGCTCAACACCTCAGTCCTGAATTACATAGCAGATCTATTTACAACCACCAGCCCATTAAAACAAATAAACGAATGTGACACCAGATGCAGTTCAACTCCAGTGATGATGAGGTATGTTGGAACAAGATCAAATCAATTTCTCTGCCTGTCCCGACATGTTTGTACCATGCACGGTGACATTGGGGCTCCCTGGTGACATTTACCTCCTTTGAATGGTGTAGCTGTTGCTTGTAATGTGTAGACATGGTGTAAGCGTGGCTAAAGTAACTAAATACTATAGGGAAGTTCTCTGTCACTCTCCAGCACACTGATCTGTTTGTGTGCTGTTGCAGCTCGCTGAAAAGCAATGAAAGACAGTCCAATACAATGTGTGTGTGTGTGTGTGTTTAAAAGGCTTATCTGATCCTGTCCTGGCAGTCTGCTGATGAATTTGTTTTGAGACCATTCATTTGTGGCACTGATCAATTAAAGCGTACAAGTGACCTCAGTGTGACTCTATCAGTATTCTCAAGTTAGTTTTGTGCCTTTGCCGTGTGAATATGCAGAGGGATTAGCCATTCATAATAGATGTCACTTACATCTCTAAAGGATAATTCTGTCATCATGTACTCATAATATCACTGTCTTTCTTCTGTGGAACACGAAATTAGCTTTTTTCTTCATACAATGAAAGTCAGTGGGGTCCAATGATGTTTGGACAACATTGGACACAAAAGAAGATTTAAAGATCTTATTTTGTGATAGAATTGACATTTTTGATTGAACTATCCATGAACGTTTTTTTAGCTAATAAGATTAGCTAATAGCTCATTTTTATGTTTTTGAAAGAAGTCGGTTATGCTCACCAATGCTGCATTTATTTGATCAAAAATAAAAAGAGTTATACTGTGAAAAAATATATTTACAATTAAAACTTTGACTCTTTTCCATTTTAATATATATTTAAAATGTAATTTATTCCTGTGATTCAAAGCTAAATTTCCTGCACCCATTACTTCAGACTTCATTGTCACTGTGATACATTTATTCAGGAATCTTTGATGAGTAGAAAAAAAGAAAAGCATTTATTTGAAATAGTAGTGTTTTAAAACATTGTAAGTGTATATTTAGTCACTTTTGATCAATTTAATTCATAAAAAAGCTCAATGACTTTTTGTATGCAGTATGTATTTTTGAGCATCTTCTTTATCAGATGTGCATGTTTAGTATGTTTGTATTATAACTCACTGTTGCAGCTTTAATATAACTCATGTAGCAGCCAAAGTAATCATAGAAGCAGATCCCTTTGATCAAACAGCATTCTCCCGAGTAACTGCATTTGAAGGACGGCAGACGGATGTTTGCTGTTCTTAACTTGTGAAAACCTGAACACCACCCAACAGATGCAGCCAAACACCATAACTCCTCAAGCGAATAACAAGATGTTACAGTTCACATTCAGAAAGAAAAAAGATTTTAAAAAGAGTGGAAGATGTTCTCAGTGCACCTGGGAGATGTTTTACTTGCAGAGTAGGCTATGTATCCTCAAAAACTGCAAAACAATGATTGTTTTCAAACAGGTTTCTGCTTGTATCTTCTATTGGTTGAATAAACAGATAGCTCCACCCCGAACTCCCACTATTGGTTGAACTAGTGTTGCTATGTGCTGTTGGTCGGGATGTGCAAAAAAACAGAGTAGATGTTTTGAATCCCCGCTTCTCGGGGGATTCAATCAACAAATGGCTTTTGTAAATCTGTCTCTGCATATTAAGAAAGTATTTTAGCATAGCATCCAGTCTTGTCCATGCTTATTTCTAACATTGTTCTGACCTCTGTTATGCTTTATGTGTGTGTTTATTTTTCTTTGTTTCTCTTGGCATTGGCTCTTGCCTTCACTCTGCTCATGATCACACACACAGCAGGGCTACAATCTAAACTCTGTTTTTACAAGTGGACACCATAGCAGAGCATACATAAAATAAATCCTAAAAGCCAAATCATGAGATAATACAGTACTTGAGCTTTTCTTCACCAGTCTTGCTTATCTCTTGTCAGCACTGGTGGGGAAGCTTACATTTAAAGTGGATTTATATTCAATTCAACTACATTTTCTTACATTTAAGATTGATATTAGATACAATTAAAAAAACACAAGAATCTAAAACACGGTAATGATCAGCCTGTGAAGCTACTGAAAATGTATTTCAATTACTACTTTTAGTTAGCAATTTCCAACACTCCTGGTCCAAATGTTATTACAAAAACTAAGTTAAGACCAAGTTTAGTTATTGAAGAAAACTTCAAACTCAGATTATGGAGAACATGGAGATTCTCTCCAATATGGACAATCTTGATCTGAATGTTTATTTTATATTTATTATATATTACTTTTGATGCTTCTGTTTGTGTTCCTGAGAAAGCAATTATCCTAATTCAGGTATATTTTTTTGTTTGCCACAGGCCCATATGGAATCTACGAACATCAAACTTTTTGAGCTGATTTTTGAGGTACAATTTGAAGTAAAATGTGTTAAACAGTAGCTAAAAGCATAATAAAAGAACTAATAATAATAAAAAGAACATATCAGGGCCAGGAAATACACTGAATGTGTTCCGAGCTCTCTGACACTAGTAAGGTTGAATGTTGTCCCATTGTTTCATGCTTAATGCTCCTGTATTGCAACTCTTTGTTTACCCAACACTTTAAGGAGGATTGAACCAAAGGAAAATCAAATCCCAGTCTTAGTAGGAGGGCTCATGCTTTGGCAGTCACTACTGCAACAGATTTTTGTGATTTTGAGTGATCAGTATAATCCAAACCAGAAGTGACGTGTTTCCATCTGACCTTTCACAACAGCCAGAGTCGCACTCAAGACACAAAAGACCCAATCTTTACAATCAAAGTGTTTCTAACTAAATAACCTTCAGATGTCAGACACTTGACTCTACCGCAGACTAATTAAGGTCATTCTTAACTTAGCATCTGCACACACTTATTCCTGCTCACTGTGTCTTAACGTCCATCATGCAGTTATTAACTGTGACTGGGAAGCTCCTTTTGAGATACTCCCCTATTTAGTTGTCATGGTGGCATGACCCAAGATCTTATTAGCTGACCCTTGGGATTAGTCCAAGCCTGGCCGTGGGGTGGGGGGTGGGGTATTGGGGTTTAAGCCTTCACCTCCGAATGCCCACTATAACATCCCACTAGTCCCTTTAATTAAATTGCTGAGACACCGCGTCAGGAATGTTTGCCTGTGCTTTTTGCTTGCTCTCCTTCTATATCTCTGTCTTTGCTTTTCTCATACGCTCAGCCCTCCTTCGTAGCCTAAGTACCCCCTTCGTGTTTGCCTCTCCCGAACGATGACTGGCAGCCTGCCAGCTGATCTCTAAGTCTGACTGAACAAAAATGAGAAGAACATGTTAACATGCTTACTACAGTTATTATCACACATTACATAAGGAGTGCAGCACAGATTACTAATGACGGATCGGATTTTACTCGCAGCTGGGTTCTTGGTCTGCTTTGAGGTCATTCATAAACAATATCTCGCTAAAAAACAAGCAAATAATATCTTGGGTTTTCTGCTCAAAGGGTCAGTTGAGTGCAGTACGAATGTGTGCTTATGCAATCTGTTAAACTGTTGAAACTTTATCTGCACACAGCCAAAAAAATAAAGGTTCTTCAAAGCGTTCTTAACTCCTCCAGAAAAGTATATTAAGTTCTTGAAATGCTTATGTGGTTCTGATGGTTGATGATGAAAATAGTTTGTTACATTATAGGATCTTTGGACCAGCATATTGGTTTCTGAGTTCCTGCCAGCAAAATATGGTTTTCTAAAGGATATGCTAAAGATTAAAAAGCTAAGGTCCTTTTTAGAGAGTGTGCACTCTTAAAAATAACGGGTTCTTTATTGGCAATGATGCTTCCATAAAGAATCTTTACCAACTATGGGATCTCTCCATTGCACAAAAGATTCTTCAGATTATTAAAATGTTCTTCACACTAAGAAAAGTGGTTCTTTTAAGAACTGTTCACTGGGGAGGCTCTTTGTGAAACCAAAAAAAAGTTTTTCTTTGCTATTATTGCGAAAACCTCCGGTTGGAACCTTCATTTTTAAGACTGTATGCTAAAACCTGTTAACTTCACAGATGCTACCCCTCATTTGTTATGATGATCTACTGGGTATTTAAAGGTTATGACCATTTCAGCATCTCCTTCAGACTTCTAACCAACCACTGAGCAATAAAAAGTGGCATACAGCTGAGGAGGATTACCAGAACTATCCAGAATCACTAAAATGAATGGCCAAAATCTCAGCATGTCACTCAACCCTTGCTGTAAAGTACGTCTTAATAGAGTCCTCCACAAAACTTTTCTTCTCAACTGTTGAGGTGTCTTTGAAGCAACACAGATAATGGGTTTAAAAGCCAGAATGACTGAGCATAATCTACTGTACACCCCATGCACTGTTTAACCCTTTTATATAACTTAAATTAATAACAAAAAAGATGTTATGATACTTTGCTATGATGCTGCTGATGGTCTTGCACAATGCTGTCTTGTGGCATCCCAGCACTGTTTATGTGATATAGTCTATTTGTGCTAAAAGTGATGTAGATTGATAGCACCTTGTTTTGTAGATGTACTGACTGATAATGAACAGAACTGTTGTGGTTATCTCCACAGGAGAACGCGATTAACGTTTAATCTAACTTTGTGGTTAAAAGCACAGTGGTGTTTTTGCAATCTGTTCACACATGCACATATGTACAGCCACTCAAACCGTATAAGAATGTCAGCCCCAAAACACACCACCATATTCGCACATATAACATAATGTAATAAATATGTAATGTAGTGTATGTATGTTATATAATATAGCCTAATACATACGTCATTCAAATTTTTATAACTTCCTGACTCACTATTAAGATTTGTCGCTTCAAAATAGAATGCATTCGTTATGTTTCATTGTGTTTGTGTTTATTATGAGGGATAATGAGATAGAGGAACGTACTTTAATTCACAACCATTTATCACCGACCAAGCAGTTCTTGCCCAATATGATATATTGACTTGGGTTACCTGGTACGAAGCGCATAATTTTAAAACAGACGTGCTTTAGTGAAGCCACTTTGAAAGCTCATGAGATCAGAAACTTTCAAACGTTTTAACACTGTTATTCACTGTCAATTTGTTTTCGCAACAAAAGTAGCCTAAACAAAAGTTTCAGAATTAAACATGAATTCCATATTATTATTTCCAGTGTAGCACACTGAAATGCTTTGTGCAACCCAAATATAGATCTATTAAAGAACCCATAAAGATAGCCTATATTAAATATTTTTTTAATGTTTACATTCTGTCATATTCAGCGAGCATCTAAATGAATAATTTGTTGCAGTGCTTACCTATAAAATGCGAAACGGGAAGCAAGCGTGCGTTGTTTTATCCACAAGAGACCACGTAGCGTAATAAAAGAATGACTTTCAAGACTCTTGTACGGTCATTCATTAGGCAGGAATAATTTCTCCTGAAGGGAAGCTCTGACACACATCACCATACAGCGCACATACGGAGCCTCCCCGTTCCGTACAGGTTGCGTCCAACCAGACGTCTGAACTTTAGGAACACGATGGTGTTTTTGCTGCATGGCAGGAGCGCAACACCTCCAGAGCTTTAAGAAGGAGGAGCAAAACTCTTCAGGCTTGACACAACTCTCCGTCGCCGGGCTGTGGTGACAAAGGGTATGTGCCCAATAATATATCATGCTATAAATATGCAGTGTAGCCTACACTACAGTATGCAGTTTGTAATGGAATATTTCTTTAAGGTGCGGTCACATTATTTCGCGGGCAAAACTGGTCATTGTTTATTGTCAGTATAGTGAAGCACAGCTCACACAACACATAGGCCTATCCCTTAATTACTTTTCTTATAGTGAAAGTGTAATAACCATGTTTTTTTCGCTCTCTCTTTTTTTGCATATGAATTAGCTACCGTTTGTATAAACTTTTTTTTTAAACCATGGTTAGTTTTCGTAAGGGTTTCAAACCAAGCAGCTTCTGTTCAAGGCGGAGAATTCACGGCAAAATCTGTGAGGAAATCTTTCGCCCTCAGGCAAAATTCCCATTGAAATTTCGCCCGCGAAAATTAACCGAACAACCATAAAATTAACAGATACTTTAGTGCAGTTGTTGTTTTTACAGTAAAAATGTGGTAATTTGCTGTAATTTGGTTTTTACAACAGTTACAATAACAGTAGCCTATCTTAGGAAATTGTTTACATGGAACTTTGTTGTTCTCGCTTAGGTTTTTTTATTTTATTTTATTATAGTAGCATTTTGCTTACTTGGAGGTTTACTTGTCACGTTAAGCTCGAAGATCTGTCACTTAGTTGTATTAGTGTGAAAACAGTTATTTATAGCTTGTCTTGGGAAATCATCAATGGTGTCACTGTATACTTTCAACATTCACCCAAAGTGAGACACCGTTGATGCCCAACCAGGACTTGAACTTGACTTGATATTTTTTTAATGCAACATCACAATGCTGTATTTAGCAAACAGTGATGTAAGAAACACTTTAAGTTAGAATGGTATAGTGCTGATAGCTAGTGATGTGAGATGCATATAACTATTGGAATGCATTGCAGTTTTAAGTTGTTTTCAAGAGATGAAGTTCACTCCTCCCTAAATGTTTTTAATTACTAAATTGATGTGTACACTTTGGGTTTGTGAGTTATAGACTTTGTCCATGAAGCTTTGATTCTTAAAGGGGATTTTTAGCTTTAGCCCTGTGAGTCAACAGTTTTGCTCTGTTTGTACCACTGGGATATTTATGAGATGACTTTGACAGTGTCAGCCAAACATGAAACTCAGCTCTTAAGCCTAAGTATGAGTGTATTGTTATGTATTAAAGCAGCTCTGCTTCCTGTAACTGAATGAATAGGTGTTCTGAACTTTTCAACTAGCCCAGGGATAGGCAAGTTCGGTCCTAGAGAGCCGCAGTCCTGCAGAGTTCATCTCCAACCCTGAAAACAAAACTCATCTGCCTATAGCCTTAGTAATCCTGAAGACATTGATTAGCTTGTTCAGGTGTGTTTGATTAGGGTTAGAGCTGAACTCTGCAGGACTGCGGCTCTCTAGGACCGAACTTGCCCACCCCTGAACTAGCCTTTAGTAAAAGCGTACAGTGATTATACATTTTCCTCACAGTTTATGCATGCGTGTCATGAACCCACTAACATGCAAGTGTGCAGCACTCACGTACTCCATCCAAGATATCCAAATCCTATATTGCCAGTTATTTTGAGTTTAGTTAGTTGTGACAGAGGAATGGATTGCATTTTCAAGAGGTACAGTACTGCAATAAGCAGTTATATGACTGAACCAAAGAACAAAGATAGGCCATCAAACCCTTAATATGATTAATATGATAGAAAAAAATTTAATTGCACAATGATTATTATTCATTGATTTGGAACACTCTATATAGGCACTAACTAAATAATACTTAATAATAATCAAGTATTTTTGAATAAAACAACACATTTTAACAATCATTTTTGGTACTAAATTAAACACTTGTCATATGCATTTTGGAATTACTTAACCAGTATTTTTGTCTTGTTTTCCAGTAAAAATATCTAAACATTCTAATAGTAAGTTAAATTTGGGTGAAACGGAAGAGTTATGTGTCAGACTCTGTTCCGTGTTTTGTGGTTGTTTTCCTCCTCATGTGCCTTCCTTTCCCATGTTTAATTTGTCCCAGGTGTTTCCCATGATGTTTCATTGCTCCCAGGTGTGTCTCGTCATCCCCTCCTCCTGTGTGTATAAATAGTGTTCCCTGTGTGTGCTCCACCGTCCGTTATTGTTTGTGTCTACAGTGCTACGTGTGATTCCCCATGAAGATGAATAAATTCCTTGGTTTCTGTACTCTTGGTCTCCTCGTTCCTTGCTCCGTGTTTCCGCACCGTAGCAGATCGTGACAGAATACCGGACCAAACAGTAAGCAGCATCCCTTCCCCATGTTTAATTTCCGGTTTTTGAAAAGTGTTTTGTTTTTTCCCATTTGTTCCATGTGTTCTTCCACGTCCCCAAATGGAGGAACGTGTAAAGTTCATCACGTTGGCTCAGGCGAGCCCAGACCCCATCAGACCACGTAAGCGCTATCCTGATACCCAGTTCAGCCCAGGGAGGGCTCCTGGTCCCCCGCTAAGCCCAGGGAGGGCTCCTGGTCCCCCGCTAAGCCCAGGGAGGGCTCCTGATCCCCCGCTAAGCCCAGGGAGGGCTCCTGATCCCCCGTTAAGCCCAAGGAGGGCTTCTGTTTCCGAGTTCAGCCCAGGGAGGGCCCCTGTTTCCGAGTTCAGCCCAGGGAGGGCCCCTGTTTCCGAGTTCAGCCCAGGGAGGGCTCCTATTTCCGAGTCAAGCCCAGGGAGGTCTCCAGATCCCCTGTTAAGCCCAGGGAGGTCTCCAGATGCCCAGGGAGGTCTCTAGATCCCCAGTTCCACCCAGGGAGGGCTGCAGATCCCCCGTTAGGCCCAGGGAGGGCTTCAGGCCCCGAATACAGCCCCGTAAATTTCCCCAAGGATTTTTTTTTGGGGGGGGGGGGGTAGTATGGCTCCAGCCGTAGAGGCTGGGGCCGCGGCCTCGGAGGCTCCAGATCCGCCATGGCCTCCTGAGTCCCCTGCTCCGCCATAGCCTCCCGAGTCTCCAGATTCGCCATGGCGCCCTGAACGGGTACTGCTCTGGAGGCCCACTGTCCCGTGTCTGTCTTGAGGGACCTCCAGAGTGCCCACCCCCCCTCCGCTTTGGATGTTATGCCTTCCAGAGGGGGGCGTTCTGTCAGACTCTGTTCCGTGTTTTGTGGTCGTTTTCCTCATGTGCCTTCCTTTCCCGTGTTTAATTTGTCCCAGGTGTTTCCCATGATGTTTCATTGCTCCCAGGTGTGTCTTGTCATCCCCTCCTCCTGTGTGTATAAATAGTGTTTCCTGTGTGTGTGCTCCAGCGTCTGGTATTGTTTGTGTCTACAGTGCTATGTGTTTTTTATTTATTTTTTTCTCCCCGTGAAGATGAATAAATTCCTTGGTTTCTGTACTCTTGGTCTCCTCGCTCCGTGTTCCTGCACCGTAGCTGATCGTGACACTGTGTATATTATTAATAAATATACACTCTGGTTAAAAGGTTTGGGGTCAGGTTTTTTTTTTACGTCTTTGAATGAAGTTTATGTTCACCAAGGCTGCATTTGACTAAACCAATTTCTTATCAATTTTGAAAACAATTGTGCTGCTTAGTATTTTTTGTTTTTCCAAGATTCTTTGATTATTAGAAAGTTCATAAAATTATTTAAAGTCTTTACTAACATTATAAATGTCTATACTGCCCATTTTGACCAATTTAATGTTCTTTCTGATGTCAAAAACATCTTACTGACCCCATTTGAAGGTAATATATCGAATATTATAGGCTAATATCTGTATATTGACACAGGATGCAGTCCTTTAAAAACTGTTTTTAGTGCCATCACCTGATCAGATATGATATCTACTGTGCAAAATATCTGAAACACGGGTTCAAACTCAAAGTGTGGCCACTTGTTAAGACACACAATATGTCTCTGTCTGTCTCTCTGTAGTGTAACTCTTAATATTAAAAGTCCAGGAACACTGAAGTCTTTGACCTCTGCCAGACCCCTCAACATAGCGGAAATGACTTGACTCTGTGTAATCCCTCGGTCTCTCCTTTCCTCAAATCCTCAGTCAACCTATTTGCCCTCTCAGCTGTAGCAGAATTGATGCAAGCATATTTAAAAAAATGACAGATTGGTACTCTGTAATTTGAAACGTAACATGTTTTAATAGTTTACTTCGTTCCCACGCATCTAAACACAGACTGTTACATCTCTGGAGAGTTTCCCTGCTGCTGTACTCACATATAAATGATTATAAATAATAATTATTAAAATGGATGTAGTCTGGAATTGGTAAAATGTGCTTGGTTAAATGCTTATATTACAACTTAATTATTTATGCTTTAATATTTTGGTAATTTTGTAGCTATATTGTAGTTTGCTATTGAAACTTATATATTATATTATTGAGTACATTCCTCCCCCATGATTGTTTTACCCTTCTTCCTCTTTATGTTTACTTTACTCACTTATCAGATAGAGAAGGTCAGGCAGCCAGAACGCTGAGGTAAACACACACACACACACACACACTTTCTCTGAGTGATAATGCTTTCTTTATCACACACTTCCATGTTGTACTACTGTAAATGTAATGAATGAATTACAGTATATACCAGTGGTGTGCGGTGGTGTTTTAAAATTAGGAGGCAGTTATAATATATATTTATATATATTATACATATATATATATTTATAGGCCTACACTCTTAAAAATAAAGGTGCTTCACAATGCCATAGAAGAACCTTTTTGTCTAAATGGTTCCATAAAGAACCTTTAACATCTGAAGAACCTTTTTGTTTCACAAAAGTTTCTTTGTGGCGAAAGAAGGTTCTTCAGATTATAAAAAGGTAAGAAAGAGATGGTTCTTTAAAGAACCTTTGACTGAATGGTTCTTTGTGGAACCAAAAATGGTTCTTCTATGGAATCGCTTGAAGAACCTTTTGAAGCACCTTTATTTTTAAGAGTGTAT
Source organism: Sinocyclocheilus grahami (assembly GCF_001515645.1). NCBI lineage: Eukaryota > Metazoa > Chordata > Actinopteri > Cypriniformes > Cyprinidae > Sinocyclocheilus > Sinocyclocheilus grahami. The sequence goes on from NW_015506165.1 coordinate 400,338, forward strand.
ATGTCCCTGTTACACTTAATGTTGTCACATTTTCCTGGTTAAATAAACATTACATAAAAAGAGAACAAATATAATTCTATTTAGTATTTGATTAATATTATTTTTTATTTTATTTAATATTTCTAATACTAATTATACATTTCATAGTGTTTTTATGCATTTCTATTAGTGCTGTCAAACGATTAATCGTGATTAATCGCATACAAAATACAAGTTTTTGTTTGCATAATATATGTGTGTGTTTTGTGTATATTTATTATGTATATATATAAATACACACACTCATACAGTATATATTTTGAAAATATAATATAGAGATATTTATATTAATGTAATTTATATTATAAATAAATATAGGCTATTTAATATATAATCTTAACATATTTTTCTGAAATATATACTGTACATGCATGTGTGTGTATTTATATATACATAATAAATATATACAGTACACATACATTAGATCCCTGCACGGGCCTCAAATTTAGGCCCTAGCCCGCCCGTGTCCGACAGCTTATCAGAACTACCGGCCATTGAGCTTTTTTTTTTTTTGTTAAATATATGTTTTTGTTTTTTAAAGTAGGCTAATGACAAGTGGCCAGCGGCAGATAGTGAGCCTATGTTTGAGCAATTTAGCCTTCTCAAATCATCATGACTTGCCTAAAACAAAATCTATAGATAGCCTATAAAACAGTTCAAACATATAACAATGTTTAAATGTTAAACCTAGATAAATGTGTATAGTTTGTGCAGAGAGTGGAAGCTAAAGCGCGCTTTGCAGGACATGGAGGCGCCAGCGTGATCACTTGCATTGTTTTCTTATAGATGTAAGAGTAATGCATCATTCGGAAATGTAAAGGGTCTACTTTTATTTTTGTGCACTCACAATATCATCAAAACGTTGTGCTTTTATAAAATAAAGAAAACAAACAGATCCCTGCACGGGCCTCAAATTTAGGCCCTAGCCCGGCCCGTGTCCGACAGCTTATCAGAACTACCGGCCATTGAGCTTTTTTTTTTTTTGTTAAATATATGTTTTTGTTTTTTAAAGTAGGCTAATGACAAGTGGCCAACGGCAGACAGTGAGCCTATGTTTGAGCAATTTAGCCTTCTCAAATCATCATGACTTGCCTAAAACAAAATCTATAGATAGCCTATAAAACAGTTCAAGCATATAACAATGTTTAAATGTTAAACCTAGATAAATGTGTATAGTTTGTGCAGAGAGTGGAAGCTAAAGCGCGCTTTGCAGGACATGGAGGCGCCAGCGTGATCACTTGCATTTTTTTCTTATAGATGTAAGAGTAATGCATCATTCGGAAATGTAAAGGGTCTACTTTTATTTTTGTGCACTCACAATATCATCAAAACGTTGTGCTTTTATAAAATAAAGAAAACAAACATGATGCGCTTTCTGCCGTCTCGTCTTGAACAGGAGCGCTTCACAAAAATGAACCGAAACTCAGCAAATACATGCCTCACAGACAGGCCCGTAGCAAGTTATGAGGTACATTTTTCATGTTCAAAAATAAAATTTGTCCTCTGAATGACTAATATGCTATTAAACTCCTCATATGAATGTCTGCATGACATGTATAATTCAGTTTAGACAGTTTGCAAGAATGTTCAGCATCCGTAGTATGAAAATGATCGCTGCGGCAGAGTGAATGAGGCGTGAGAGAGTTGTGAGTGAGGGCATGGGGCGGGCGCAGCCTCCGTGTTGCCAGATCCAAGCGTTTTTGGATGTCTTTTTCACTTAATTTGACACTTTAGAAAGTTAATAAAGTGGGAAGTTGCAGTTTAGGGTCAGCGATATCTTTATATTATCTTAATTGCAAAGGATTTTAAATGTATTTATTTTTCGGTTTTGGTTTGTTTTAATAGCAATATCTGGCAACACTGCATCGCCGGCACTTAAAGTGACAGTAATCAGAAAAGCCCATAGTCAGGTTATTGCTGACAGGATACCACATTCGGTCAGAAACTTTATCAACGCTGTCAAAACAGTAGCATTTAACACTAGTACATAGATCTGTAGAACAAGTACAGTATTCTACAGAATGAAATGAAATACGCAAACCATGAAGTCTATGCTATGTCATTCAGTATTGTATTTACATTTTCACAAATCATCCCAAAACATTCATAAGAGCACTTTATTATAGCACAATTCTTTAATTGTTAAATTCTTTTTTCATCACTAATTGATGGATCCTGTTCCGCCCAAGGAGGCCGTTCATGAACTCTCTGCCTGTTCTGTTCCGGCCAAAGAGGCCGCCGAGGAACTCTCTGCTCGTCCTGTTCCGGCCAAGGAGGCCGTCTATGAACTCTCTGCTCGTCCTGTTCCGGCCAAGGAGGCCGTCTATGAACGCCATATACCTGTTTGCCATTGTTTGACCCTGCCTGTTTACCACGGCTCTATAATAAAAGCTTGCAGATGGATCCACACATCTCACGTCTCCTCAGCCCTGTTACACCCGGCCTGCATCTGAATCGTGACGTAAAAATTGTCCCGAAGCCCTGCCCGAGGGCCGTAAAAAAGTCTGATAGGGCTTAAATGCAGGGCTCTAACATACATATATTATGTAAACAAAAACTTTTATTTTGGATGTGATTAATCGCGATTAATCATTTGACAGCACTAATTTTTATATTTATTCCAAAATAATAACTAAAGGCAGAAACAATTTGAACAATATTTTGGAAACAATTTACAATAAGGTTTCATTAATTAACATTAGTTAACTACTTTAGTTAACATGAACTAAGAATAAACAATAGCCTACTTCTACAGCATTTATTAATCTTAGTTCATATTAATTTAAACATTTACTATTAAAATCAAAAGTTGTGTTTGTTAACATTAGTTTATGCACTGTGAACTAACATGAACTAACAATATACAACAGTATTTGTATTAAATAATGTAAACAAAGATTAATAAATACTGTAATAAATGTTCATTGTTTGTTCATGTTAGTTAACACATTAAATGACACCTTATTGTAAATGTTACAACCCAGAAAAGTCACAGCAGGCTAAGGGGTCTCTGCTGTAATGGGCTGAAGGGAGGCGAGCCTCCGCTGTAACTTTACCTGCGGGTGTCGCTGTTGGACAGTGTTACTTTATAAAAACAAGTGACTTTTATACTTTTAATGCCATAGTCATATTTGTGATTTATGTTTGTAATATTGATTATTTTGTCATCTAACTTTTTGAGGAGACACTGCCTCCCTTGCCTCCTTGGAGGGAACGCCCCTGAAATATAGCCTACGTAGCCTATCCCTCCATCGGCCCAGACGAATGGCCCGCGCGGCCCACTTGAGACAAACATTCTTGTTAATTTAGTGCGTTCTGGCTCAGTCAGTGCAGCCGCAGCGGCTTAAAAGTGCTTGTCAATGTCAAAATGTTTTAACCAATCAAATCGAAGAAGGCGGGATTTACTGTTCACAGAAGCTGAGATGAGATGAGCTGAGCTGACCATTTGAATGCGAGTTGAGGTAAGATGTAAACATATGATATGTTAAATATGATGAGACAATTCAGCAATATTTGCCAACGGTTTACAAAAAATGTTTAATGACAGACATTCATTTTCAGGCATGCAAACTACTAGGCCTACTGGTCTTTTCGAATTTCTCAGATTTAAATGCCATTTACATTGTTTGCCACTGCGTAGGCTATAGAGAAACATTAACGTAGCCGTTTTCAAAATTGTGTATACATAAATAATTTGTAATAAGTATATCTTTACTGTCACTTAAATCAATTTAATGCAACCTTGTTGAATAAAATATTATTATTATTTTAAATCTTACTCTAGAATGAATGGTGTGTTCAGTATCACATTTTCCACAAAAATATGAAGCAGCACAACTGTGTTCAACAGTGATAATTAATCATGAATGTTTTTCGAGCAATTCAGCATATTAGAATGATTTCTGAAGATCATGTGACACTGAAGACTGGAGTAATGATGCTGAAAATACAGCAGAGCATTGTTATATGGACTGATATTATGGTATAGGCATATAACTTTAGTTATATTAAACTGTCCCTCTAAGAGATGTGTAAAAATATTATTTACAAATTGCCATATACACCAGGAAAGACCAATTATAATGTAAAGTAGTATGACGGTCATTCATTAATGTTAATGATATTAATTAAAAAATATATATTTATGTATTGTGTTGTATTTGTATGTTAGTAAGTGGTGTTAAAAGTAGCTCTAATGAGCTGGTGGGTTTATGGTGTGGTGGGCCGCTCTGTGCCAAAAAGTCCAGGGCCACTTGTTAGCTCCAGTCAGCCCCTGGATAAAGCGTATGCTAAATGACTAATTGGAAATGGAAATGTACCGTTCTCTATTCTTTTTCTATTCTATTATTATAAAAAAGAGACTCTCTAGCACTAATCTTCTCTCATCTTTTTCTCGTCTATTTACTTGTTTTCTTTTTATCTATTATATTTTTTAAAAACTTGCTACGTGTACTGTGTTAAGCTAACTGAGACTTATCACAGCACTTGCATATTATTGCTCTTTTGTTGGTTTTGATTGATTCTATTGTCCTATGTCGCTTTGAATAAAAGCATCTGCTAAATTCCTAAATGTAAATAGAAATTCAAATAGAAACATCAGTTCTGCTTTAGAGAACCTGTCAACAATAACCAAGATGCATGCATTGGAGGGAGGTTGGCAACAGATTTATAAATATTTCATATTAAAAAACTAGTAACATTCTGTGCTCATCTGTCCACAAGAAAAATAAATAAATCATCATATTTGTGATTTATGTTTGTAATATTGATTATTTTGTCATCTAACTTTTTGAGGAGACACTGCCTCCCTTGCCTCCTTGGAGGGAACGCCCCTGAAATATAGCCTACGTAGCCTATCCCTCCATCGGCCCAGACGAATGGCCCGCGCGGCCCACTTGAGACAAACATTCTAATTAATTTAGCCGTTCTGGCTCAGTCACTGCAGCCGCGGCGGCTTAAAGGTTTAGTTCACCCAAAAATGAAAATTAGTCAATAAATTACTCACCCTCAAGTCATCCTAGGTGTATATGACTTTCTTTTTTCAGACGAATCCAGTCGGAGTTATATTAAAAATGGTCTTTGATCTTCAAGCTGTTTAATGGCACTCAGCGGGTGTTGCAGTGCATCAGTCCAAAAGAAGTAAAATAAAAAGCGCCCATCCATAAAAAAAAAACGTGTCTCACACGGCTCCGGGGGGTGTTTTTGTAAGAAAAATATCCATATTCAAAACGTAATAATCACTTTAATCTAGCTTGCGCTCACTGTTGTACACGGAAGCAGTTCCGGATTCACATCTCATTTTTATTATCTGTGTGTTGTTGTTGTCTCCGTGTACTGGAAACTTGTGACACTATAACAAATTCCTTGTATGTGCAAACATACTTGGCAATAAAGCTCTTTCTGATTTCTGATGTCTGATTCTGTTCCCACAGATCCAATGTACATGTCCTCGTCGCTTGCCATGGGAACCCACAGGCTTTATGGAAATCTCTAGTCCCTCTGCTGCCTGTCAGAATTGAAGAGTGAAAAGGCCTCTTGAGTAAATATTTTATCTTCAGGTCT
>NW_015506165.1:405979-406807 GCF_001515645.1 Sinocyclocheilus grahami
AGAGAGCCCATGTCACACCGCTTCTCATCCGTCTGCACTGGCTTCAAGTCATGGCTCACATCAAGTCATTGGTGCTTGCCTATAGAACAGCTATATGCATCTAGCTCCCCTCCAGATGCCTGTGGTCGGTAAAACCTAACTCCATCAGGACAGCCATATCCCTTTCAGTTTTCATGAAACAATTGAAAACCCATCTCTTCCGTGAGCATTTAACTGCATCTTCATACTTTTACTTTTTTCTATGCTCTCATTTACTATTTTGAACGATGACGGAAACCTCATGGCACTCCTCGTGTTTATTGCCATGTTATGGTAAATCGCTTGTTGTATTTCTCAACTGCAAGTTGTTTGGATAAAACTGCCAAATGAATAACTGTAAATGTAAATGTTCTGTTCATTACCAACTCTTGCCAACTGCCTAATGGAGCGTCACAAGTGTGATGGCTGGGAGTTTTGGGATAAACATCCTTATGGGAAACACAAACTAGATAATCTCTTGTTTTCTATACATTTTTAATTTTAGCATAACTAATTAGTGTATGTGCATCTGCATTATTTTGTCTGTGACATCATCATAAGCAGATGTCTTTAGTGTTATAAACATACAGTAGTAGCTTAGTTTTTATACCTTTTTTTTTACCACTTTTTACTTATAATAAATTGTACAGTGCATGGTAAACCCTATTACCCGTGATGACTGTGATGACAATCAACATGAAAGATGATGTTCAAATGTGTGTTTGTGTGTTTATAGTGTGGCTCATGGAGGACAAATCATGATGCCAGCAGGACTACGAAAGTGTAGGTCTACACACCCTTATGCTCAAC
>NW_015506166.1:0-3524 GCF_001515645.1 Sinocyclocheilus grahami
AATATAACAAAAAGTTGTGTGTCTGATTGGTCAAAATGCTACATATGTGTAAACATTATTGATGAAAATGTTCAAATACTAATGCTTGTCATGTACATGGAACGGACATCATTCAAAACTTTATCCCACTACGAATATGATTATAGCAATAAAGAGCTTTTGGAAACCTTATTTACGAACCTAAAACATAATTTAGTGTGATTCCACCCAACATGAGCAAACACCTGTGGTGAAACCGCCTTTTAATTGCCCTATAGAAATCTACTGCAGCATTTTGAGCTGCTGCCAGTTTTCGCATGCTCACATTCTCGGGTTGAACTAGTGCCAACTGACGACAACCTAAAGCTGTGCTTCCTGCTGGGCCACGCGTGTTCATGCGGAGATGTTTACTCGTTTCCATCACCAGCCGCAGCAACAGAGTGAAACACCTGTCATTCCCCTCCACGCCCTGGGTCACATCTGGTTTCCCTTAAGCCTGGTGAAGGCTCCAGGGAGATCTGTGGTTTTCCTGTGTGACAAGTCCCTTTCTCAAGTAACATCTTCACATGGGAGACAATGATTGAAGCAGCACCACACAGTCCACTGCTGCACCCTGTCTGCAGACTCATCAGCACAACTACGTTTGAGGATGTAGATTTTTGTGATTCTGTAAATACAACCTGTCAGTCAGCTAAGAAAATTCAACTGAAGGTTGACCAGCCAACATTTAATTACGCTTTTTTCACAGTTATGGTAACTAGAAGAAACACAAAATTCATATAAGACGTAAGGGATGGTCTTAATTGCTCTCTCTGGTATTCTACTCCAGGGTGGCCCTGTGGGTATCTTTATTCAAAAGTATCAATGTATTCAGAAGAAATATATTATTTGCAAGCAACATACAGTATTAATCAAAAATGCTCATTATATTCCAGTGCATGTTTCACCAGTGCGTTCTGAAGGGCTCTGAAGAGTGTGAACTGAATGTCCATGAGCAATGCTAGTAGCATCCAGAAACTTCTGTTCTGCACCATTTTGTGCAACGTCACAAAACTGCTTATTTTTTAGTTACTACACAGAATAATATATAGTTTTTATGAATTTTACATCACAACATTTCTTTGCTTTAAATTTTTCAAAATCCTATTACTTTCTGCACTCCCCTGCTACTGAATATTCAGCCATACGGCAGCTTACCTAAATTGTGAACTTAAGCTGATAGTCTGTTTAAGATATGATGCAATAAAAAGACTGTGTGCTTTGAAATAATGGCACAAAAATATCTAGAAATGTCTTTCTATTGAATTGTGCTTGCGGGCTGTACAACAACAAACATACAATGTGATCTGAGTTGTAAATAAATAAATCCTTCAAGCTGTTTTTCAGTGAATCAAAAACATACAGCACGACCAGTGTAATCTGATTCACAAACAAATTGATTCTTTTTAGTGAATCAGATACATAACACGCTAGCAAGTGTAGCACAATTCCTGAAACTCTCACGAGACGGTTATTTTTAGTGATTCAGAAATAAAGTGCAACCAGTATAGCCGACTAATTAAAAACTGTTCTTATGAACTGACACTTTAGTGAATCAAAAATATAGTGTGATCAGTATAGTTCGATTCACAACGAATGCCAGTTCTTTAATGAATGAAAAACATACTGAAATTGTAATCAAATTGAATCTGTACTCAGTCCTACAGTATACATAATATAAATGTTACATTCACCTCAATTCACCCTATATGTAGGTACTTGGGGAAAGGTAGTGTACACTCAATAGGTTAATAATATGTGTATGTGCATGCATGCATGTATATTGCAGGTACCATAGATGCTTCAAATCAAGCCTTGATAAAGCACAATAGAGGGATGTGAATGCAGGGAAGCATTTGACTCCACAGGCAGGCTAAACAGACCGAAAGAGAAGCAGCAGTTTCAGTTCAGTCTCTCAGCAAAGAAAATCTTTTGCCAGGGTCGACTGCAATTTCACCAGCTAGAACAATCTCCTGATCTCTGAGCTCCACCATCTGATTGACGTACACACACATAACATCTGTCGACCCGCAGAGGCACGACCTACTCTGAATGTGTTTACTAAAATCAGGGAATGAGGAGGAGGTTGTTTAATTATTTATTTACTGTGCATTTTCAAGTATTTCTCAGTATTGCAAGCAAATAATAAGACAGATATCAAGGTATTTTATTTTTGTGCACCGCAGTATATAAGGGGCACTTTAAAGAGTTCTGAAGGTCGCTGAAAAAATGAAAAAAACAAGTTTTGAAGCAAAACAAATAATGGCTGTCATTGCCGAGGATGCACCGCTATTGATCGAGCATATAAGATGCCACCAAATAAAAAAGGAGAATATTCAATTTCTTGACTTTTTATTATTTATACTCCATTGAGACCAATATACACAGATTGCATTATACACTTCACGGAGGGGCGTCACACATAAGGATAAAAGCTGAATTCTGTGCTCCACAACATTCCCATCAAACTCACAATTTAAAAGCAATAAAAATGTATTTATATGTGGGAGAAAAAAGGACTCCGAGCTATTATCACAAAGTGTAATGGAAAAAAATGATAAAGTATTGCCATCCTAATGGAGTGTGACATCTCATCTAGGAATCATGCTACAGCGGGATCAAGAGCACCTATTTTCATCGTACTGATTTTTTTCCTTTCGAACTCATCAATCTGGGTTATGCAAATGACGCTTTAATTCAGTTAGGAGGAGCCATGTAGGAGAATAGCACTACAATCTTGTTTACTTTAATGAAGAATGTTTTCAGCACAGTACGCCATTGATGGGCCACATTAAGTCATGCTAGTTTATTAAACAGAGACGAGTGCTTTTCAGCTTCTGAATGCTCTAAATTTAACATGCACGCAGTGGCTTAGCAGAACAGTAGGTATCCAACTAACAGCGAACATTGTCGGAACTCTGGCTAACATTCTGGCAAGGATCTCTCAAAGTTATAAGAACGTTTGTGCAAAGTTCAAAAATGCATCCTCTAGGGGTCGCTATGGGGAACGGTATACCCACGCCACCATGCTGAGGGGAGTGCAAGCCAGAACCATGGCGAGCACTAAGTACCAACTCTACCATATTGCTATGGGAGTCGCCCCTGGGACGTTAGACGGCTGTCAGTGACGTTATTCCCTACGGCCAAAGGCCTAGGCTACATACCCCAAAATACTTACCTGTTAGGGCCAGACTCCTGGGCCCGGGGTAGAGCTCAAGGCTTGGAATCAGAAATAGATTCCTTTAAGGGAATACGACCAAGAGCCTAGAATCATACTAGTCTTGGCCTGTCACACAGGGGCTACCGCACGTTTCTCTTTGTATGTGCTGAAGGAACTGTCTCAACAGACCCTTAGTAGCAACACCCTGTTAAGTAGGTATCCAGGGGATACATAGGAGGAGTGGTGCCCAAGGCGGAACCAGGGTTTTAAACCACTCATGAAGTCTTTGCGCGTAGCTCTTACCATACAGGATTTTAGAAAAGTGGGCAAAGCATAAAGTGCACAC
>NW_015506166.1:4990-5763 GCF_001515645.1 Sinocyclocheilus grahami
CTTCTGAGCCAGTCTCTGATCCTCAAACTGAGACGGGCTAGGACCCCTGGGTTGTTCGGGCTCAGACCTGGACTTCTATCCCGGTCCTTCAGCCGGTCAGCCTGATATGCTTGGAGCATCACCATCGTGTGCAATGAAGCGACAGCCCGACCTGCTGCTGCTGCGTATGCCCTGGCATCCGAGCGAGATGTCAAGGAAGGGAGTCTTAGAGGACGTCTCACCCATAGAGAGATAGCTGACCAGCGTCTCTCTATAGGGGCATCTTCTCATAACCGCTTTTGCGCGACTGGTATGCTGGAACCGATGGATGCGTGAGGAAAACGGCCTCTTCCATTCCTTCTCGGTCTCAGTATGGAGATCAGGAAGAAATGAAGGCTCACCTGAGCTGGAGGGTTTATGGCCAGAAAAATAACGTTCATCGAGATATTTTGCGACGTCACTTCTTCACCCGCTTCACGGTAAGTAAAGCCTCGCCGTGGCGCGAAATCATAATTTCCAAAAGCTCATCATACGCAGGGCAGGAGAATTGGGAAGGCTCAGCCTCAGCTTCTTTGCCCTCCTCAGCTATTTCCTGCTTTTGCTGGGCTGATCCCAGTAGAGCAATGGCCCCTGAATCAGACAATGTTAATGAAATAACATCATCCTCCAGCGGCTCACTCTCGTGCACAGCCGACGATCACGAAAGGGAAACCCCCCTTCAAACTCATCGGCCAGATCCACCTGCGATCCCCACGAGCTCATTCCCTTCCGTGCCTCAGCAGCGGCGGGTCCTG
>NW_015506166.1:6294-7293 GCF_001515645.1 Sinocyclocheilus grahami
AATGAAGACGAAGAAGAGAATGATGTGTAGCTCCCGGCGCCTATTTATACTATAGTCGCACCGGTAGTGACGTCATGGCTGTCGCCGGCCAACGAGTTGGTGTTTTTTCAATGTATGCTTCAGACACGGGTCACGACGAGGCATTCCCCATAGCGACCCCTAGAGGACGCAGTTCGAAGTTCCCATGAAAGGGTACCATTCAGTTAAAGATTCTTTAAACAACCGTTTCTTTCTTATCTTTTTATAATCTGAAGAACCTTCTTTCGCCACAAAGAACCTTTTGTGAAACAGAAAGGTTCTTCAGATGTTAAAGGTTCTTTATGGAACCATTTAGACAAAAAAGATTATTCTATGGCATCATGAAGCACCTTTATTTTTAAGAGTGTACTTAAAGGGGTGGTTCACTGTTTTTTTTCTAGGCTTCATTGTGTTTATGGGGTGCGGTCTAACATGTGTTAATGCTTCGTTTAAAAAAAAAAGCACATTATTTTTCACATATTTTACCTTTATTCCACACCGCTCTGTCCCTTCTCTGAGCAAAGCGCTGATAATTTCCTTCTTTTATGAAGCCCCGCCCTCAGAAATAGGTGATGGGCTCTGATTGGTTAGCTAGCCCAGTGTGTTGTGATTGGCTAAACCGCCTCTAAAAAGTCCCGCCCCTCACCTCAGCGGCATGTGCTCCAGTTGTATTGTAAACCATGGTGTCGTTAATATCGCTTATCAGTTTGAGCTCAATTGTGAAGCAGAGAATATTATTGAAGAGGATCGTGCAGAACCTGTGCAAGCACGGCTTTTAATGGTAGGCCTACGTTTTTTGTTTGTTGTAGTCTCATACTTTTAGATACGCTGTTATTTGTGAATGCTACTGCTTATGTTAGCTTTTAATATACGGTTTTATCCTGATTAAAGCTTTAATACAGTATGGCAACTGCACGTGCGTCCATGTTTAATGCTTCTCATAGCTATGTGAAAATAAGTGTATAATTGGAACAGTTCATT
>NW_015506166.1:7379-9267 GCF_001515645.1 Sinocyclocheilus grahami
AGAACCGCTGCTTTAGAACATTGATTTTGAAACTTGTGAATCCATTAGAATCGTTAGAAGACAGAATCGCGATTAATATATGAATAGATTGTTATGTGCACCTCTAGTTTTCTCTTCCTCTTCTCTAAAGCAGCGCAGCATGGCCTCGCCCCCTTTGCTGCCTTTTCCCGAGGGCGGGGTTTATCTGGGTTAGTGACGTCATGAACCCGGGAAGTAACTTGTTGTAGTCCTTACCAGCCGATTTTGTAGGCATTAAACTACCAGAATTTTAAAAGACGATATCTCCATTTGCATTGAACTGTCAGCTTCGTAACTTTGCAGATATTGTTTATGCTCAAACAGCAACATTACACACTAACTAACGTTTAAAAAGTGAAATCGCAATGAACCACCCCTTTAAGACAAACTTCTTGGAAATAGCTCAGGCGGGCATTAACACATACTGTACATCTACTTTCATAAATGTGCATGAGAAAATAACTTGTACTGGCGAGACCTTCCAGGTGGGCTAAAAGGTGACACTTAACATCCTAAAAATGGCAGAGAACTAAAGCTTAGAGTTAGGTGGCAATTAGACCGGCCACTGACCCCTTTGCTCAGCATGAGATGAATAATTGCTATACGCTGCACTGCAATTTCTGTGCACATTACACCATGTTATGTGCCTCTCTTTGCTATATTCTCTGCTTTTTTCCATTTTTCTTTTCTTTCACTCTTTCCCCCATTTTTTTCTCATCCCGGCGATATCCAGCGATCAGTGTCAGGCATTTTTTTCCCTCCTTGACAGTTTGGCAAATGTCCCTTTCTGTCACCGCAGGGGCCATTGAGGAGGGCCCGTGATGGCGACACATTCACACTTCACTTGTCAAGCTAAGGCATGGCCAATCATCGTCCCCAGCCCGAGCTCTTCTTCCAGCAGTGTTCTCCCCCCTGCCTGCCTGACAGGTACTCTCTTTTTTAGTGATTCATCATCCATAGGATGGGCTTCATCCCTCATTGGAGTGGCAGTTTGCGGATGGCTGGGCAGTGTGAAAAAGAGCCCAGAGAGGGGGACAGGCAGGTGAATGGACAGCGGGGTCACCGCTCCAGGTGCCGAAGGCTGACTGTTGTGCACCATTACAGCTGGGAAGAGGGAGATGGACTCTTACACTCAATCACAGATACACTCTCTCTCACATCAACACACACCGTCCCGTCTTCTCATACACACTCATACTACGCAGGTACGAATGCATTTTGGCGTGAATATTTTCTCTGGCGTAGATGGTTGTAACCACTAGACCATCACAGCAGGTCTTTGTGAGCACGGCCCAGCACTTTCATCTGTCACAGTGACTGAAGCTCTGAGGAAAATCAGATATGGATGAAAATATTTGATTTTCCATTTAAACTCTTGTGCTGTCTCTGAAACGGTGTTGGAAATCGAGCCGAGGGCTTTAACTCGAAGACCCATATGAGGCACAAGATCAATGTAAAACAAGCTAACTTGTCCTATTCTTATCTAAGAGGAAGTGTACTTTAAATTAGATATCAGTGTTGCTGATTTTAATAAGTTCATTTAAACTGAAATTAGTCAAAGTTTTATGCTGAAAACTTGAATCTGCTAACTGTGGAAAAATATTTTTTTCCACAAAAGTACCACAATAGTGTGTAATGCTTAGTTCACATTGTTTCGCACCACTTTGCTTTGCACACTGTTATTTTCCCATTCACCTCCATATGATTATTAAATCAATGTGTACAGGTGGGTAGGGGTCTGGAATCTTTTTTTGTCTATGAATACATAATTTTTTTCATGAAAATAATTAAAATATGTCAATATTCAATTTAATCAAATATAATTACATATATATATATATATATATATATATATATATATATATATATA
>NW_015506166.1:9277-24294 GCF_001515645.1 Sinocyclocheilus grahami
TATATATATATATATATATATACAGTATATATATATATATATATATATATCAGTATTTACTTAAAAAAGACTGAACTGAAACATTATTGTGGTAGATGAAATCACTGAATTGTGGTAGATTAAATAACCTTTTTATTATTTGATTTATTTAATTTTTTTATTTACATTACTGTTTTCTTTTCTAATCGTTGGTCTATATACACTGACAGTTTGGCCATTGCATCACATTAACAAAGTGTAAATTTCATTGCATTATTTTTTATAATTAATCACATAAATTAGCATGTTAAACTGACAGCACTAATTTTAATAAAAAGTCTTATCAGATTTACTGTTGTTCTTTAACTAAACAACATTGATTCAGAAATATTTCCATAAAATCAAATAATTTTTGATCATTTAACAAGCACCATAAAGCTCATAGCTAGTGAACAGAAGGTTTCTGGATTAATCACAACATGAACTGCCACCATTGTGCTCTTGATCAAGTTCACCTCAGGTTACTCCAAGAGAATCTATACTATAGTTTTATAGTCTTGAATTCATTTTAACAAACAAAGAACGGCCGAAGCTATACTTAACATAGTTGTGTGGAACTACTCGATACAACATTTTAAAAACTAACTTGACTGTGTATATTTCACTCAGTCATCTGTCACACAGATGCCACACATCTGAACACCAGGCCCCATGTTGGGGATGTGCATGTGCTCACATGCTGAGAGAAACCCTTGAAGGCTTTGCGTTTGAGAGTTTTTTCCTCTGGTTACAATTATTCCAAGCCACAACAGAACAAACAGCACCAGCAGTGCGTCACACTCCTCTTCATTCCGTTCGAAACATTTCAATTGCCTTGTGATTTTCTCGTGTTTTGACCACTGCATCAAAACCCATCTCCATTTGGTAATTACCCAGCCTGCCCGCATGAAAGGCCCACGAGTGAGAAGGAGGCAGTGTGTTTCTTTATTGTCTCTGTGTGATTGGGTTAGATCTCATTGGCTGAGTGCAGCTTCAGAGGTGTGAAATAAGCTGCCGCCGATGGAGCGCTAGCCGCGGGGCAGCCTTCGTCTCATCACTCCCAGCATCCTGCTGAGGCCGCCAACATTAACTGCACAACACACTGAGGGTAATCAGACGCCCGAGAGACGAAAAAGGAGAAATAATTACCACGGGTGATTTCCATAAACGTAGTCAGGGAACAGATATCTACTCTGAATCTAATCAAAAGTTAATCTGGTAGGAGACAGTCACTGTGGCATGACGAAGAGATTTGTCGCTCGAGATGCCTTTCTGTTGAGTTTCGCTCTTCGATGATGGCTGTTTCTCTCTGTGACCCTTTGACCTTTGTGCTGTTTGACTTAAAAAAGTGAAAGCAAGATAAATTTACCACAACTTGTAACTGCTAGCAGTTGTTTACAGTAGCGTTTTTCGCAAGGACACTAAGCTGTTAAAAGCTAGAGAAGGTACATAAAACACTTTTATCTGAAAGATCAAGGAAAATCTGATTCCTCATATGACCCCTTTAGTATAAAAAATATCTGTGAGTATAAACATCAAAGCTGTAATAGAAAAGCAAACACCCTGACAGCCCGGGGTTTCTTTTTCTTTCTTTTCTTGTTTTCAGTCAGATCTTACTCAGACCTGTGGATTGGACAAATGAAGTCATCTGTAGACTAGTGAGGTGAGTGTAATTTGTTTGCCAGGCTGTAATATTCTGTATCTCCCCAGGTTAAAACACAATTACTTCCTTGCAAACACAAGCAGATTAAATAAGCCATGTTTGTCCCTTCTGCCATCTGCTCCTTGCAAACGCATGCGGCTGCTTGACAGAGCTTGTGATTTGACGCTCTACGGAGAGTGTCATCTGTCTCTGTTAAGCTAAATGGATATCTTTCTCTCTTTCTGTTTCTATTTCTCTCTCTTTACAACACCTACTTTAAACAGTCACAGGGAACGTCTGTCGAGCACAGTGTCTTTAGCATGTCATGTTTTTGTGTTTCAGTGTTAACTCTTTATTTAAAAAGGGCAGCATTCACTCACCCTCATGTTGTTCCAAAACATGTATGACTTTCTTTCTCTTGTGGAAGAAAAAAGACAATGTTTTAAAAAATATTTTGTGTTCAAACAATTAAAGAAAATGTGATCCAAACCAACGTTGAAAACTTTGGACTTTCATCATATGGAAATTGCATGCAAATGTAAAAATATCAAATAAATAAATAAAACAAACAAATAAATAAATAAATAAATGTTTTACGTTCCACAGAAGAAAGTCAAATGACTTCTCAAAGCCAAACAAAAATAAAAAAATACTATCTTTCTTAATTTCATGTTTATTTCATTGTGTTCATTGTCATTTCTTTGTAAAAGTATTTGTGACATTTACTAGAAATTTCTGAGTGAAAATTGTTTCTACACCAGCGTACACAGTAAAAAAAAAAGTCAAAGTAAATAAAACAAAGATTATAGGACAATGAAAATACTCCACTACATGAAATTACAACCTGATCTCACGGTAAGTTGTACATATTGTACGAGGTGGCTGATTCGTATGAATTCATACGGCCTCACTCGAATTTGTATGTTTTGGGAAAAATCATACGAGGTGGCAAATTTGTATGAATGACCACCCCTAACCCCGCCCCTAAACCTACCTCTCACAGAAAACTTACAAA
This sequence comes from Sinocyclocheilus grahami, assembly GCF_001515645.1. Lineage (NCBI taxonomy): Eukaryota > Metazoa > Chordata > Actinopteri > Cypriniformes > Cyprinidae > Sinocyclocheilus > Sinocyclocheilus grahami. The sequence continues at coordinate 11,953 of NW_015506166.1, forward strand.
ATCTTACAAGTGAGGTCATACAAATTCATATGAATTAGCCACCTCATAAATTTTGTATGAATTGGTCGTGAGATAGCGTTGGAAATTAACATGTTGGAGTACAAGAAAATACTATTTTAGTTTCTCTACTTTAAAATATTATATTTAATGTAATGTGTTACTTGCCATTTGTTTGTAATCGTTTGTGAAATTTCCTAGCAATTTATGAGTGAAAAGTATTTCTACACCAAGTTTTTTCAGTGTAGGTTTGGAACATTTACATTTACATTTACATTTAGTCATTTAGCAGACGCTTTTATCCAAAGCGACTTACAATTGGGGGATACATAAAGCGATTCTTCTTAAAGAGGCAAACAGACACAAGAAATGGTTGTAATACCAAGTTCTTAGACATTGTTCAAATAAGTACAAGCTAGAAAGAGAAGGAATAAATAAAGAGAGTTTTTTTTTATTGTTTTTTTTTTATGATGAAGTCAAGTAGCTTCGAAAGAGATGAGTTTTCAGCTGTCGCTTGAAACAATATGAGGGTGAGTAAATGACAAGATAAGTTATATTTAAAGTAGTGTGTGGCGGCTCTCCCTATGACTTCTCATACCTCAGTGTCAGTTTGAATGCAGCAAGTGCAATGTTATACACATATATAGTATAATCTAATTATGATTGTGATTTTTCGTTATCTTAGTTAAAGAGTCTCAACAGGTATTCAGTCATGATTAAAAGAAAGCTCAGTGTGCAGCATAACTGAACATGCTGAGATGCTGTTGTCTCATCAGAATGAACATGTTTGCTCTTCAGAACTCCAGTGGCTTCTTGAATCCTTTGTGTGCACGCTGGCAAAAGCTAGCCCTTTCATTTTCCAAATTATGCCTCGCATTGCCTCTCGCACATGATGAAATTAAATTAATATAATATGCAAAAGCATGCCTAAGCTAATTAAAACAGGCAGAATCACAATGAGTAATACACACAATTAATCAGAGGCTAGAGGTGGGGGGAGCTGGATAGAGATGCTGTTTCTTATTGGAACTTTTGTTATTTTCAAACTGCTCAGGGTTTTATAAAATAACATTCAAAGGCCATGTCTTATTTTTGCATTTTATTGTTTGTTGCCAACATTAATAGAATGGATGTCACTATATAAAAAAAATACTGTATTTTAAACTGTAAAGATGCTACAGTAAAAACATCTTAATTGGTTAACCATAAGCTCTCTTATATACAGGGTAAAACTGTAATAGAACTGTATATTTTACAGTAAAATACAATTAAATGTCAAATTTGTGCAAGTCATCATTTCAAAAACTGTAAAGTGACATTCCCAGAACTCCCTGGGTGACACTTAACATTTAATGGTATTTCATCTTTCTTGTTTCTAGTGTTTGTTATCAGTTATGTGTATTAGGGTTTTGTGTTACAACTTATGTTGTTTGATTATTGTTTATTGACTTCTTTTCGTGTCTGTTGGAGGCTGTTGGTTTTACTGGTTTAAATGTTAATAATTTATTTTAGTTTTTATTTTATAATTTATTAAAATTTAAAATAACATTATTTTTTAAATTGGTTTATAAACAGAATGTTCTGTAAATATGTTTATTTTTACAGAACGAATCTGGCAACCACAGCTGCCATTTTAGAAATATGCGACCCTGAACCACAACACCAGTCATAAGTTGCACGAGTTGGTATATTTGTAACAATAGCCAACAATACACTGTATGGGTCAAAATTATCGATTTTTCTTTTATGTCAAAAATCATTAGGATATTAAGTAAAGATCATGTTCCATGAAGGTTTTTCGTAAACTTCCTACAGTAAATATTTCAAAACATAATGTTTGATTAGTAATATGCATTGCCAAGAACTTCATTGGGAAGGCGATTTTCTCAATATTTAGATTTTTTTGCACCCTCAGATTCCAGATTTTCAAATAGTTGTCAACCAAATAATGTCCTTTCCTAACAAACCATAGGCTACATCAATGGAAAGCTTATTTATTCAGCTTTCAGAAGATGTATAAATCTCAATTTCAAAAAATGTACGCTTATGACTGGTTTTGTGGTCCAGGGTCATAAATGTGTAGATACCTTTGAGAAAAGGTCTAGAGTCATTTATTTGCATATGCCACTTGACTTGATATTTTGTCTTCTAATGCAATGCAAATGCATTCTTAGTGATCTAATATTTTTAGTGACCACTGTATAAATAAATAAATCACTTACTTGTTTTTTTACACAGAAAAAAATCTTTATGACTATAAGTTAATTTGACGCAGACTCAATAACACACTCGACTGATTAAGCCCAATCGTTCTTGTTGGCAGGAGCTGAATTGGTTAATTGCAGTGCCTTGCCAAGACTCAGAAAACAGCAAAGTCATCAAGTCAAAGTTTGTCCTCTAAACAATATTTAGGAAACTAAATATTGTATTTGTATTGCAGACTGATGAATAGTGTCCATCAAGGTAACCTGTGTAATTTTTTCATAGTTAAAATACTTTCTCCTGTTGTAGTTTATGATGCAGAGACAACAATAAATAACCAATTTGTGGGCTTACTTCTTTAAACATGTAAACACTGTGGTCTATAGCCTTTTAAAACACGTCAAAACATTTAATATATTAACTTTAGCTATATGATTTTATTCAATTTTTTTGCGTTCAAGCTGTTGGTAGGTCATTCATCAGCATGTCAGCATAAAAATGAGTATGCGGACAATAGCTCAGCTGTAGGTTTTTTTCTTTGAATCTTTCTATTTAGCACCCTGATACACAGGACCATAGCAATGTCACATCTTCCTCCTCTCCTCGGCTGTGTGCCGCTGGGGAGAGACAGTCTCTGTTGGCACTGCAGCATGTCCTGATGAACTCCTCTGGAGCTGCCAATCTACAGCCTGATCATAACACTCTCCCACTGTCTGTCTTTGTCCTCCTGTTTGCTTCATCTTCACACACACAACCCCCTGCTCTAACCTACATGTGTAGAAAACAACAAGGTGGAAAAATCTGACAGCACAGACTGTTACAAGAGTTTGGCCATCACCGTCTTTTAACACGTCACTTCACCCAAAAATAAAACTTCAGACATCATTCACCCACACTCATGTCATTCCAAACCTGTAAGGTTTAATTTTTTTGGATTAACGATCAAGACCCAAGACTAACCAAACAGGCATATCTAATTATCATACTCTGCCACCCCATTCATTTGTATTACAAAGGGCACTTTGGCATTCCAGATTAAAGAGATCCAGACATGCTCAAAGCCTAATGGTCCCATAATTCATACACTTCCACAATGTGCAGCAAAGCAGGACTGATTTATTGAAAACCCCAGAGAACAAGCATGTCGGTTTTGTGGTGGTGAACTCCATCATTTTGTTATGGTTGAACCTCTGAATAGACCCACACTGAGCTGATGGTCAAATAAAGCTCCTGTCGCATTGTTTGGCTGGACTCTACAAATTGAATAAATCAGGGGTGACTGCACTTATTAACCCCTATCCCTCCCGCTGAATGTTGCGATCCGGCCCGTGAAATGTGTAATGAAAGATGGAAGAAAGTTACAGTGAACGATGGACAAAAAACTCTTTTAAATCAAAAGCAAGGAGGCGAAACATTAACCTTAACTTAAAATTTACATCTCATAGTGTTATCTTGAGAGAAATTGACTGAACAGGCGAAAAATTGGCTATCCAGCTCCATCCATCATGTGATTGGACGATACAATTGGGAAAAAAACTGGAAAACAGATTTTGTGCACATACTGTACTAATAAAACAAATTTTGACAGTTAATACTGTTAATGAAATACAGTGACGTCCAAAAATCTTTGACTTTACAGTAAGTCTAACAGTAAGCTCTCTTATATACAGGGTAATACTGTAATAAATCTAACTTTATATTTTACAGTAAAATACTATAAAATTTACCATTTTTGCAAGTCATCTTATAATTGACTTTTAAAAACTGTAAACTAACATTCCCAGAATTCCCTGGGTGACACTTTTGATGGTATTTCATGCAAATACTAATGCATGTTTTAATCACTCGACTGAACTAATGAAATGAAATGTTTTATTAAATTTTTTTAATTCATTTTCATACTCGACTGATCTGAATCTAATGAAATAATGTTTTAGGATGTAAAAAATTTTAAAACAAAGAACTCTTATGACATAAAATTGAACATATAAACCAAATATGAAAGAATTCTGAAATGCATATAATCAAATGTTCACACAAAACATTATGCTTTTAATAATTTAAATATAAATTATTATATATATTATTTATAAGCAAAAGATATTCTAAATAGAAGCATTTTCATTATATTTCTATATTCGAGAAATATTTCATCCAAATTATCCCACTCTTTTTGAATTGAACTGATTTATAAATGTCTCATCAAATGTGCGATCGCTTCTTTCAAGGAAGCCTGTTAAACAAATGAGTTCTTGCTCACAATCTTTTTTCCCGGAGATATGTCCTTTCAAAAGAGGACCTTGGCTCGCTCTGCTCCTTTTGTCGAAAATTAATTGGAATCCACCGAAACATCTTCATAGCCTATCTTCACATTAATTTGGGCGAAAACTTCAATGGAAGTAACAAGGGAGTGTTGGTCTGGAAAAAACGTAGGTGAAGGAGGTGACAGAATTCAGAGTGTGACTAGCATGAAATGTTTTCAAGCAATCTTTAAACCAGGTCTTCTATTCCAGCACACCCAAACTAAAGATTTAATTTGTTATAGTGCAGTGGCAAATGCCAAGCCTTAAGAATGAGAAAGAAAGAAAGAAATCAGCAAATTTAGTTTCTGTGAAAGAACTACTGCGGAGTCAGTGAATAGAGGCATTAGACAAACGCTTCTTAATAGGCTTTTCATCCTGGAGCTCTTATAATAGCTACTGAATTTCATTGGCATTGTCAATTAGCAAAAGTTTTTTTTCTTCTCCTTTTAAGCATTCAATTGGCCAAATGAAACTGAGCCCGGCAGAACAAAAGCAAAGCTTTTTATCACACCTCTAGCTGAAAACAGCTCCAGCAAGTTCTCCATTCGCCTATTTCTGTATGTGCAGAGACGGATGGAAAAAATTGCTCATATAAGTTCTCAAAGAAAGTTGGAGTTGGTGCTGACGTCAAAGGCAGTCTCTCGGGCAGTTTAGCTCTTCTTTTCTGCCGGGCAGCGGGTGGGATGATCCTGGCTCCACTTTCTCAGACTGTGTCAACTCAATTGTTCTGCAAATGTGGACGCTTTTCTTCTTTGGGTTAATTCATGGATGAAGGATACAATGGTATTTGGAAAGACAGAATGGCCATCGTTATATCTCTCATTATTATACTCCCTCATTTAACACGCTAAAATAATTCAATTAAAATGGTAGAGTCCATTGTTGTTAGCCATAACCGTTTTCTGTCATTAACAAGGAGCTAATATTAAACAATATAATTTTGTTAATAAATGACTACACTAATGATCTGCATTCACATTTTATGTATCAGTCTTACCAGTTATGAAATTCAGTCACCATAAATATGTAGAGACCAAATATTGTATCTGTCAATGAATAATGAATAATACTTTTAAAATGTAGTTTAAAACACGTGCACCAAGTTGTTAGAAATCTATTTTTGTTGGTTTCATACAGTTTTGAAAACCATTTGAAAAGTTTCATTGACTCTAAAGTCATGAGGTTTAACCAAGTGAAAAAAGTTAACAAATTTTCCTTAAACATTGAATACATGTGCACATCTTAATAATTATTTAACATGTGTATAGTTTATAGCAGTTGTATTTTAAAATACATTTTTTATCAAATATCATTAATTATTAATTCACAAATATTATTCCGTTTTGGGGGCGTCTTACTGCATGACATTTTACAGGCTAAACTAACCATGCCTTGTCATAAAAATATCAAATTATCAGATAGTGTAAGAGTCTTGTTGACCTTAACACACATGAGGGTCTGCAGGTGTACTATACATGACATCATTTCCTGTTTCATTTATTTTTTTGTACCACATGACTTAAAAAAGTGACTTTTTGGTAACACTTTACAATAAGGATCCATTTGGTAACTATATTATATCAACAATGAGCAATGCATTATTATTCTTTATTAAAGTTATTTAATAAAAATACAACTGCTCATCGATGTTAGCTCAGGTCAATTAATAGATACAACTTTTTACTAATAATGTATTAACCAATAATTAATTAAGTATTTTTCATTGTTGATGTTAACTAATGTAGTTAACAGATGTTATCAAATGAACCTAATTGTAAAGTGTTACCAATGATTTTTTCTTTATTATGACATCAGCACAATTGTAGCACCATGACATTTCTAACTTTATGCCACCCAAAATATTTTAATTCAGAAATTAAAAACATGCTCTCATAGAAAAAGTGTATCGCATTTATGAATTGCATTTAAATGTATTTTTAAATAGAGAGTGCACACATTTTTAGAGCTCTATGAGCCCCAACCATCTTTTCAGAGCCGTATCTTCATCCACTTACGTTCACAATAAAATGTCCTGCCCTTCCATCTGTACAAGCAGCAGCTGACAATATCTCCCTCCTATATGCCAGTCCAAAAAAACTGATAAAAGCCACCACGCTGCCCCAATAAAACACCCCACGGCTTTTGAAGCACTTACAGTTTGACCGGAGGAACTTTTTATGCACCTCATGTAGTGCTCTCTCAGATTGAAGGAGGAAGTGGAGAAAAGAGGTTGTATGAGATTGGTGTTCACCCCTGAGTGAGACTAATGCATTTCGTCCCAAAGCGCTCCTTGAGCTGGGTGAGGAAAGACTGCGAGGTCAGCAACGGCATTCTCTGCAAAGTGTTGTGAAAACCACCCAGAATGTCTTTGTGCGCATAATTTCCACCAAAGTGAATCCCAATCTAAGTATTTTCCTCTTTTTTCAAGGTAATTTCAACACGATTTGGAAGGTAATGGTGACTTGAGTGCTTTATAATGGCTTCAAGTCACCATCTTTCCACAGTAACACTAACAAAGTCCAGGCCCTGAGCAAATCTTCCAGTCAATACGGGCCTTCTGTTTCTGCGCTTCATACCGGCACATTGCAATTCTGATAATCTTTACAAAGCCGCTGCCTTTCCTTTCCCATATCTCCGAAATCCCTTCTGTCAAATCTCACAGCTGCTTCCCAGTATGCTCTCTTCTGTGTCTCCATGCCAGCTGAGGGCAACACTGGGAATCTCAGCCCTTGGGTAATACCAAGCAGGTGCTGTTTTGTGTGTGTGTGGGTTGGGTAAAGACCCAGCTGGCCACCAGTTCTCAGGCCTCAGCCCAGCCTTAGGCCGGTGATAAAAGGGCCGTTTGAGCTCCTGGGAGTGCTAAGTGTCTTGTCAGCCATTGAGGCTCTAATGGGCTCCCACCATCACACTCAGCATTCATGGCCAGCCATTATGGCGGGGCGAAACCAATCGCTTTACTCTGCCTGTTGCAGTAAAGAAAGCTGGAGAGGCCTGTTGAAAGTCAATCGTATGCCAGCAGCTGTGTGGATTCAGAGCCGTCTTCGGGTGGATGAGCCACCTGGACTTTCGCTCGGTCTCTTTCGCATTTATTTTAACCTTCTTCCTCTTCTGTTACCCGCTTTTTTCACTCGCCCAGATTCTTGTGGTCACAGTAGCTCTAAATGTAATCTAAAACAGAACCTGTCACTGGATAGGTGGAAAGACTAAAAATATGGTTTTGAAAAATGACCTGCCGCTGTTCCTTAACTGTTAAATTAATTACTATTATAAAATGGATCATTCTGGTTCTGGATGCTGATTGGTTAATCCAGCTTTTCTAAAATACACAATATACAGAGTTTTTTTAATTTTAGTTATTTTAGTCCTTCATCTTTAGGAAATGTATGATTTTTGATTAAAGTTTGAAATTTAAGAAACGTTGCCTTGGCAACTAGCTAAAATATTTTATTTTATTTTATTTAAACTAACAAAAACTTTGTTTAGGATTTAATTTTAGCTCCCTTTATAGTATTGGTTATGATCTTCAAAATAACTTGTTTAGCGTTTTAAAATGTAATTAATTTAATATTTATTATTTTGTGTATTATTTATGTTTAAATACTTTTAATTTAATGTAATTTAATAATATATTGTGTAGTATCAGCTTAATGAAAGCAGTAAGTCAGTAGATCATCTGCAGTGTGTTGTGTTCAACAATGCCTTTTAGCCACAAAAACTGTTTATATACACAATATTGCAATGCACAGCATCTTGAACCTTATTGCAGAAATTTATAATACACATCACACATCAGGTTATTCAGTGCAATGGTATCCCAGTAATAATCCATATAGTGAGAGCTCACATTACATATTTCATCATACAAGCCCTGTACCTGTGCAGCACACTCCGAAAAATCTTTCAGATGGCAATATTTAATCAGTTAATAATTCACTGACTCTTTGTAGAAATATTAAAACAGCAGTAAAATGTCTCATGTGAACATAAGTGAGAGTGTTTAGGCAGAGCCACTCAAACCCAACTCAATGCAAATTTAATGTCTCATGATGCATCAGACCGTCTGCTCGCTAAAAGTCTTGCTTCTCCCTTGTCTCTCTCTCATTCTATCCTTGTGACCGAAGGGTTAAGTTAGCCTGTAAGTGTCTATGTAATGAGGCTAGAGGCTCTGTTTGACCCTTTGAAATCTTATTGGTTTCTCCATGTCTCCATCTGAGCCTCTCTGCTCCAAATGGCAATTAGTGCAAATGTGTCTATGTGGAAGTTTTACTGCACTGCCCTGCCTCTTAATGTCAAGTCAAGTTCAATGGCCTGACGGTGTCAGAGGGACTTTCTTTAGGGGCCACAATGTCCTTTAATGCAAACACAGAGCAGGGAATATGGGGCGCTATGTATAACCAGACTACTTTCATGGCCTGAATGAAATACGTGACAAAAAATGCAGTTTTATTTTAATGCACTTACACAAAAAGAAAAAAATCAGTGACACAAAATTAACGTTAGTGCCTTTTCATGCACATACTGTAAGAGAAATGTACTTTATTTCATGGAACAAAAACAGCTTTTGTGCTGGTATGTCAATTCATGTAATGAAATGTACAGTATGTTGATATGCTCAGTCTTTGAATAAGCTATGCATTTCATCAAAGAGGTTATCTGTATCACAAAATGCATTTTGCCCAGAAAATATTCTTTGTATATTCTATTTTGGGATTCAGCATGTCACCAAATGCAAGGTCAGACAGAACAAGAGAGAGACCGAGACAGAGAGAGAGACAGACGGAGAGTGAGAAAACTTCTCTCTAGAAACTATCGGCAACTCTACAAACTTATGTCAAAACCATTAGTAGATGCTAGAGTTGTCAAAAGACTAAAATCATTATTTACAATTAAACGCATGATATTATTGGCATTAACTTGGTCAATATTATGAAAGTCCATTTCCGCTATGGAATAAAATTGTGACTTATCTCGGAAATCTGGCTTCTTTTTTTAGAATTGTGAGAAAATTTTAGAAATGTGAGAAAAAAGACAAATATAAACTAAGAATTGGGAAAATATTGAAAATATTGAATTGCAAGAAAAAAGTCAGAACTTTGAGATATAAACTCAAAACTGCTATAAAAAGTCTGAATTGCGAATTTGTTTAGGTTTTTTTATCCCATGGCGCAAACCATATATTATACAATGATATTCAATATCTATTCAAATTCTACACTATATTTTTAAAATAAAACATTAAAACTGAAATCACTTATTTTAAATGCTACGTGCATTTAGGCATCACATCATTTTAATGTACAATATGAAATATTTAAATTCATTTTAAGATTAGCTAAAGATTACATATAACATTGTTATTGAATTTTAAGTGAGCATTAGATGATGGCAAATTGATGTAAATGCAAAAATCTAAGAATTGAGCTTAAACAATAATATATCCAATATTATTCAAATCAAATATTGGCCAAAAACAATAAATAAATTAATGAATTTAAAAAACTGTAAATTTGGCCAATAAGACATACCAGATATTATACCAATACACTAAGCATCCCTGACAGTAATAGTATCGCAACAGAAATTAAAAGCAATTAATAAATAGATAATATGAAACAACCACTTTTCTATTAGCCAACAACAGTCCTCTGCTACTGTTCTTATTAAGGTTTATGCCATTTCTGTGTTTCACCATTAATACCACAAAATAATTTACTAATATCTCATCATTTTTAAATTTTGTTAAATAAATTTCACACACAACCACAAAAACTGTATTTAGTCCATTCTGGATTTGATTTTTAAATGAATAACAAATTAAGAAGCTGTTTCTCCATTTACTGACAAACTGAAGCCTTGCTATGGCTATGGCTATGTTTGTTTGTTTGTGTGTGTGTGTGTGTGTGTGTGTGTGTGTGTGTGTGTGTGTGTGTGTGTGTGTGTGTGTGTGTGTGTGTGTGTGTGTACGCGTTTTTGTGACAAATGAGGACATAAATTTGTATAATGACAAAGGTATGACATAGGTATTACAAGGAGAAGGTGACTTTTCAGGACATTACCCCATGTCCTCACTTTTCAAAACGCTTATAAATCACACAGAATGGAGTGTATTGAAAATCTGAAATAGCACAAAGTCTCCTGTAAGGGGTAGGTTTAGGGGTAGGGTTGGTGTAGGGCAATAGAATATACGGTCTGTACAGTATAAAAAAACATTTTCCCCACTTTTCACAAATGTAAACCTGTTTGTGTGTGTGTGTGTGTGTGCTGAACATGGACACCTGTGCTTATTCTTTTGCAGAGGTTCTGAACGTTCCAACCCAGTCATTAAAAAGAGGACAAAACACAATAAAGCTGTTTTCATGTGGAATTAGGTGAATGTGTTGAAAGTGTGTTAACTTTGGCAGCCCTAGCACTAGAACAGATATTAACACTTGTGGCTTTCAGGAATGATGATGGTGATGGTGCTTCCAAAAGCAACATCCACAGTGCAATGTAAAATCAAACAATTGCCAGGCCTGTGTTGTGCATAAGGCTCTGTGTCTATGTTGTCATTTTGATTGCATAAGATCTTTGACCCCAAATGCACAGGTTATAAAAAAAACATGTAGGAGGCTAATTAAGGTAAATAGACTCTATAAATGTGTGCTGAGTATCTCCTGAGGGGTGGGCAGGTGGCTTCAGTCCAAATTAATAATTAATCTGTCCCGTGCCTGTTTTATGGACGGAGAATGCAATCCATCTTGGGAGCAGTCCTCAGAAGATGTAATATTTATGATGTGATTCTTTGCCAGTACACAAATGTGTCCACTGTAGGCTGAACGTCCCACAGTTATGGGCACCACAACACCATATCAGTGGTCACATGCCACATCACACATTCACCATTTTCTCTGATCACTTGTAGATGAAGAATTAATAAACGGAAAACGTGTCTGTTATCAAATTTGTAACATTCAGAGCTGAAACATGTCCATGTCATGTCCAATCAAACTGCCTCCCTCAGATTTCTGAGCCTGCAGGTGGATTTTGAATGCAAGACCATTATTTGTGTGTATGTTTGACAGTTAGGTTGCATGATTCTTGTATGTTTTTACATAAAATATAAATCTTTTGTAACATTACATATATTAAAGGGGTGGGTGATTGCAATTTCACTTTTTTAACGTTAGTTAGTTAGTGTGTAATGTTGCTGTTTGAGCATAAACAATATCTGCAAAGTAACGCAGCTGAAAGTTCAATGCAAACGGAGATATCGTCTTTTAAAATTTTAATGCCTACAAAAATGGCTGGTAGGGACTACAACAAGTTACTTCCTGGGTTCGTGACATCACAAACCCAGATAAACCCCGCCCTCGGGAAAAGGCAGCAAAGGGGGCGAGGCTATGCTGCGAACAGAAAAGAGAAAACTAGAGGTGCACGTACAAATCTATTCATATATGAATCGCGATTCTGTCTTCTAATGATTCTAATGGATTCACAACTTTCGAAATCAATGTTCTTAATACTGTTCCTCGCGTCCCCCTGCTCTGCATCTCTCTCTCTCTCTCTCATTCAGATCAGCTCCAACAATGAACTGTTCCAATTATATACTTATTTTCACTCTAGAAAAAAAAACAGTGAACCACCCCTTTAAATATTCTTACTGTCCCTTTTACTGACCCCAAACTTTTGAACAGTGATGTACAGGTGCATCTCAGTAAATTAGGATGTCGTGGAAAAGTTAATTTATTTCAGTAATTCAACTCAAATTGTGAAACTCGTGTATTAAATAAATTCAATGCACACAGTCTGAAGTAGTTTAAGTCTTTGGTTCTTTTAATTGTGATGATTTTGGCTCACATTT
>NW_015506166.1:24891-30392 GCF_001515645.1 Sinocyclocheilus grahami
GGTAAGACGCCTCTGACGTTGTTTGTGGTTCAGGAGTGGCTTAACAAGAGGAATATGACAACTGTAGCCAAATTCCTTGACATGTCTGTGTGTGGTGGCTCTTGATGCCTTGACCCCAGCCTCAGTCCATTCCTTGTGAAGTTCACTCAAATTCTTGAATTGATTTTGCTTGACAATCCTCATAAGGCTGTGGTTCTCTCGGTTGGTTGTGCATCTTTTTCTTCCACACTTTTTCTTTCCACTCAACTTTCTGTTAACATGCTTGGATACAGCACTCTGTGAACAGCCAGCTTCTTTGGCAATGAATGTTTGTGGCTTACCCTCCTTGTGAAGGGTGTCAATGATTGTCTTCTGGACAACAGTCAGATCAGCAGTCTTCCCCATGATTGTGTAGCCTAGTGAACCAAACTGAGAGACCATTTTGAAGGCTCAGGAAACCTTTGCAGGTGTTTTGAGTTGATTAGCCGATTGGCATGTCACCATATTCTAATTTGTTGAGATAGTGAATTGGTGGGTTTTTGTTAAATGTGAGCCAAAATCATCACAATGGAAAGAACCAAAGACTTAAACTACTTCAGTCTGTGTACACTGAATTTATTTAATACACGAGTTTCACAATTTGAGTTGAATTACACTTTTCCACGACATTCTAATTTATTGAGATGCATCTGTATATGAATTATTTGTTTATTGAATATTTGTGTTAACATTTTATTATAACAGTTTTTATTTTATATTTACTACACACATAAACCATAAGATAGATAGATAGATAGATAGATAGATAGATAGATAGATAGATAGATAGATAGATAGATAGATAGATAGATAGATAGATAGATAGATATGTGAATCTATACAGACACATTTTTCACATAATGTATTTTAGTGAAAATGCTGCTGTTTCTTTAGACAAAAACAATAACGTGATACACAACTAACAGACTTATGAATCCCACACAGTATGTGTGTATGTGAAGGCTAAAGTTCAACTGGTTTCTCGTGGTAGCTACACAATGACAATAAGCAGAGGACAATAAAGAGCTCGGCCTGCCTCTCTTTCTATCTCTTCTGCATTGCTGTTCTCAGCTCCCATTATTGCTTCTTGTTAAAAGCCAAGGGCATTGCACTTTCCACACACACACACACACACTGGCAAAACCAATGGCATTTCTATGAATTGCTGTATGAAAGAATATCAGAGGTGGAACAAGAGAAAATACAGACCTGAAAATGCCTTTAACACTTTGACACTGGGCCCACGCGCCTCCTCCCCTTCCCTTTCCCCAGAGGGGCGGCGGGTGGGTGGAGAGGGAGGGTTACACACTGGGGTATCTACAGCAAAATCAGTCCCTAGTGGGCAATTATTCATGTGCAAGCAGTGTAGGGGTGCTTTCTGTGGGTGGCGGAGCACTGGGTAAACGCTAACCCTCTGAGGGAGCAGCACTCCATTAGAAGTGAATCCATCACCTGCAACGACCACTTTACAAAAGAGAGACCAGCGAGGCTATCACTGTCAGTGTCACATCTCTCCCAGCACACAACAAGCGCAGCAGTAGACATGCGGTCTCCAGAGACTCTCGTTTGGCGCTCTTCTAGCTTTCTTCCTTCCTCTTCTAAAAGCAAAAATGTGTGCGTAGTCAGATTTGCCTACACTTAGAGGAATAAATGACCCGTTAAGGAAATTGCAACCTGAAATCACCTAGACAAGTCAACAGACCCTACCAGGAAAAAGGCTTAATAAACATATTAATTAATTTCTTAATGTAAATATGCAAAAACTTATGAGTTGGCATATGAGTGGATAGAAAATGTACTTAGAAAAATATCAGTATAAAAGCAACAGAAGTCAATGGAAAGCTGCTGTTGCTGAGCATGACTACACAGAGAAATCTGTTTTGATTAAAATAAATTCAAATGTATTGCATTTAACTGTTAGTTACTCTCAATATCAAAAGGACAGCACAAGTTTTAGGTCAGGAAGTTTATATAAAAACAATTATATCTTGTTTGCATGGATAGTTTATATCATTGTATGTTTTAAAAATGATTTAGCAAATGAATCCTGGATAAATACTTGTGTGATAGATATAAAAATGCTGCCTCCTCTGTTTTCATCTCCTTTTTATTTCTGTAGGGATCTATTGAATATTTTTCATAGTAAACATGACTAGCTGGCAGCAACATTTTCATGTGATTTTCATTTCTTCCAAATATATATTAGTATTATTTATACATTATTCTAGTATTTATTCATATTTAGAATTGGCTTTTCATTTTCAGTCTTTTCATTTTAATTAGTTTTTTTTATTACATGTCATTTTATTTTTAAGCTTTTTTTAAGCTACATAGCTCTAATTTATTTTTATTTCAGTTTTAGTAATTTAGTACTTCAGCTTATTTTTTTAATTTAGTTTAGTTTTCATCTAATATTTATATTTAATATTGATTAAACAACACTGATATTTAGAAGAAAAACTGAGACGGGAGTTGTTTTTATCTATTAGGAGTTAACTGGATTGTAAAATGTCTCTATGTGACTAGCAGCCTGGAAAGTCATTCTGAAGGCGAAGTTATTACCATATTATTATTATTATTATTTTATTTTTTATTTTTTTGGACTAACATGCACCATTGAATCATTCACAGTAAAACCAGAAACATGTATAAAGAAAGTAAAAAGTGTCAACATGGATTTCCACAAACGCTCATCCACACACTTTCAGACAGCTTTTACTCAATGTTCTTAAAGTATGCTATGTATACATTAGCAGCTACCTGACCTGAGTGCTATTTTGTGTTTGTTGGGAGAAAGTCGAGCCAAGGTCTGTCAGAGAAGTGAGCTCTCCTCATGAACATTTCAGTAGCCTTCAGTGACTTTGAAACCGTTCTCTTAGAGGCAGAGGGGCTTGTATGTATCCATATTTTATTCCGGAGCCTCTGCTCTCTCAGCCACGGAGAATAACTTTAACCGACCCGCCCGGCCGGCTCAGGCAAGAGCATCCTTCCACCTCGGCTCTGAGGGAGATTAGCAGGGCAGAAGCCAGCGCAATATGTATTAAACTAATTAAATGTCTAAATCAAATCATTAGTCTGAGGCCTTTTTTATCCCCGCGCCTGAGGTAAAACGAGTTAATTTCTCACCGTGTCGCACACCTGACTAGAGCCGCTTTGTTTCATAACCTAATGCTATGAAAGACATTGGCACTCCACCAACACCGCTTTTCTCTGCCATTGACGCGCTGAGCCATTTGTATATAACACTGGCACTTGCACAAACAACCCTGCAGTTTGATTCTGTGTGGTCTCCTTCCAATCGGTTGCATCCAGCAGAGACTATGAGCTCTTTTTATACCATATAATTAAAACTGTGGCAAAGCAACACGCGTGTAGGAGTAAAAAAAATAACAACCGCCTGAGTAACACGAGCTGTAAGAGCAGCATCTGGTGACATCCGCTTCAATTTTGTGTGTGGTGGTACGTGGGTGTGTTTGAGTGTGTGTGTGTGAGTGTGTAATGAAGGGCAGAGGGCATCTGGGAGTGTGTGTGTGCGTGTCCTATATATACTGCATTATAGTGGGGCACATCTGCCACTGCTGTTCCTGCCTTGCCTGGTGTCTACTCTCCAGGGAGGCTTATTTTGCCGACTTGACGTGTTCTCAGCTGGAGCAGCTCTCATCTTTGAGCTCCGAGAGAAATCCTCTTTTACTCTTTTGAGTCGTAAAACACACGCACCGCACATACTCAATTTAAAACAGAATAATAATTCAGCCATATGCTTTTGCCGTAGGTATCAGTTGTGTGGTTTGAATGTGTCGCGTTGTGAACCCAAAAAGCGTTTTCTGCCATTTGCTTGAATTATTTTGAGCAATGCCGAGTTCATGTGTCACGAGTGGATGATGCCCTCATCATTTAATGAGAGTTAAAGAATGGGGAGAGTCAAGGAAGAGGGGGAAGCAGAAAAAAAAAAATTTCGTCAATTAGTATGCAAATGCATGCAAGCGACTCCTTCAGAAATCCAATCAGGCTGTCACCTCGGCAGGGGGTGTTATTATGAAGTCCCTGTGAAGTGTGGCTTGTGAGTTGCCATGCAAAATAAGCCATGTCCAACGATATCACACCATCACAAGCCCTAATTGTGCAAAGGCGGCTCTTTCTGGTGGTTAATTTCACACAGACTTATTCCCTTCACTCCCTATTATCACATGGTAGGAAAACTAGTCCAGCTCAGCACGTCTACAAGCAGAAAAAATGTGTCACCTCACAGAAAGGCATAATTTTATTGAGATCAGATGAGATAAATCAGATGATAAAAAGGCGAGAGATGAGGAATCTAAGATCAGATTTGCTCCACCTTCTCCCAATGGAGCAAAACAGTATGAAGTCAGTTACTCAGAGGAAGAGTGAAGGCAAAGGATCCTAAATAAAATGACAGGAGGACAACCGAAGTGGAAAACCTGTCATTGGTTGCCCTGTTCAATGGTTTCATAGAAAAAATGTTGCAAGAAGAAATGAAACAAGACTATTGTTCTGATACTGTCAGAATCTTCTCATAAAATGAGCAGTTGATGAATAACATATCCATGGATTTTTTTTTTTTTTTACCAGCATCCAGATTTTGGATGAGGGAACACATATTCACCACATTTAATTACTTTTTTGTTCCAATATTCCATGTAGTCACTCAATTAATATACAAAATCATGAAAATGGCAAGTATGAGAAAAAGAAGGATTGTTTACAATCGTTATAAATGGAGTATAGCACGTCACGCTGCAGGACATGGCAACTTCCCAAAAGTGTTTCATGCCATCCACGTATGTTTGTAAAATTCACATGCTAATGTATTGGTTACAGACACACAATGTGCATTCACACATATGCTTATGTTCTTTATGGGCTTTAAAAGGAATACCACCGCTCCCCCTAGTGGACAGCATAAAAGCCCCTGCTATTGTTGTCTTTGACATTGGCACCCATTCAATATCCAATAATTTAAGTCATGTTTAGTTACAATCACCTAGGCAACCAAGTAAGTCATTAAAACCTTTCCTGTGCACTTTATGTCTATTTGAACTCCTCATCTTTTATACAGCATATTTCTCCATCTATTTCCACATGAATGGAGCCAAAGCTTTTTCTTCCACTTCAGACTTTGTTTTCTGCGCTTTCCTTCAAAATCTTTCTTGACCATTTCAGACAGGTCTCCGGGCCTTTATCTTTCTTGTTTTTCCCTATATATATTTAATATATAAAATATATATATGTGGAGATTTCTTCAGGCTATCGCCATTACAAAACCAAATGAGCTCCCTATTGAGGCTGTATTTTAAGGTATCATAGTGAAGCTCCCGATGCATACAAATGCTGTTATCCAAATGTCAGAAAATATAATTACACTGCATTCTATGCTACATTATTTTGATCATATATATATATATATATATATATATATATATATATATACATATATATATATATATATATACACACACACACAC
>NW_015506166.1:30462-33379 GCF_001515645.1 Sinocyclocheilus grahami
ATATACACATATATATATATATATATACACACACACACACACATACATATACATACATATACATACACATACCTAAGTGTCATACCTTCATTATAGTAATTGGTTATTTTATCTACCATATTTTATGGAATTTGTCACATTCTTTATGTGGATTTGTGCTGAATGAGAGCAGTATGTGAGCTCGAGTTTATTCGTAAAGCACATTTCCCACACACCAGTACTTTCAAAAAAAATTATAATAAATGTTTATAATAAATGTCACTAGAATTTCTGTTTGTTTTATACTTAGTTTTTTTCCATTTCTGTTCTAAATTTAAAGGATTTGTTGTGGAGTGAGGGAAACTAAAATACATGTTTATAAGGTTTATAAATGTTTTGTTTTATTCACATATGTTTTACATTATTTCAGAATATAATCATAAAATATGACTTATACACTGATGTCATCTGTGTTTTCCCTCAACAGTGCAATTCTGCAATTTATTTTCCTTAAAATATGATAATAGAGTGTTATACCATTAGCTTAGCAACATGTTAACATACCATTTTTGGGGAAAAAATTGTTGAGTTTCCTATGTGTGCTTATGCCTAAGTATTTCAAATGGCTCATTTATGAGGTAAAATTACATTTGGAATTCTGTCTTAGAAGCCAGTTGCCTCTGTAGGCAGTAAGGCACACAGGGTTTTGTAACAGAGCTCATGTGTGACTGAACAGTCAAACAGTTTTTCCTCAGGTTCAGTGGGAGTGAGTACTGCTGTGAACCCCATTGTCTTGCACACATGGAGTACACGCGTGTGCCACTCGCTGCTCTGTGTTTCACTCCCTGATGGAGAGGAAATAAAATACTGGATTTATATTATGTCTTCTCCAGGTTGCACTTTACAATGGCTACACTGTTAGGTAGTTCTCCCTTCCCTTACAGAGCAGCCTTTGAGATTCATGCTCGTCTCAGAGTAGGTGAGTATATATTCCAGACATTATGTGCACGAGGTAAGGTATGCAGAACCTCTAAATTATTTAGCATCTACATAGATAATTCGGTTGCAAGTAGCAGTCTCGAATACTGTACAGCATGATGCTGTATGAAAATTTTGAAAGAGGGCAAGAAATATGCGTGTTAAACATTCTTTGTTTTTCTGAGGTTTGTGGCAGAGATGGACCTCCTGCTGTGCTCTCATCTTCCTCACCGAGCAGAGGAGATGGGCCGGAAATGTATGTAACAGTAAGTGCACAGTATGTATACGTGGAACAAGACTGTAAAATAAAGTGCTACCAATTTACGTATGGTATGGTAGGTATGACTGAGAATTTACATTTATACATATGTTTTGCCATATGTTTTTGATCCTAAGAAAAACAGTAAATTATATTTGTTACTTATTAATTAACAGAAGCCCAAAAGAATGAGACATTAGATCCTGTTGTTGATATTCGAGTCTGTAATTTCACATATTTAAGTATAGTGTGCCTGCAAGCTAACAGGGCAAAAATAGCAAAAGTTCTATTATGGGTTGCAATTAAAAAAAAAAGTGAAAATTAATGAAAAGTGTCTATTCACGGATTTACATTTTGATTCACTCACAGTGCATCAGATTGCTTTTTACGCAGAGTGTTTTTTTTTGTTGTTGTTGTTGTTTTTGCAGCGTTGAGCCTTCTAACTATTCACACGTGTTTTCATTGAGGCTGAGCTTAGGAATGCAATGGCCAATCAGATGCGTTCAGTTTAGTCAGTGCTGAAAACTCTGGAATTGTTGTTGAGTGTGTGTGCTCACTGACTGAATTCTTTGTGCCCGTGAATTCCCTCATCATAAACAACACAAAGCAGATACAATGTAAATAAGATTCATTTCGTAGCTTCAGTGATTATAACAGTAGGTTTTGCATAACTTGCTCTAGACTAGACTAACGTCATGTTTGTCTGTGAAGCCAGAGCCAGATTTTATGACAAACCATTTCCCCAAAACGCAGACAATTTGTTTATATGTATTATATTAATTGAAATTAATAATCATTATTACAATATCAAGAGCAATAATCAACAATAACAATTTTTGTCATAAAATTGCAGCTCCCGTTTTAAACGTATAATTTAGACACAATTTTAAACAGTCAATTGTTATTGGCAACAGTTTAAGTATTTTGATTGAAGTAATTGGTTAAATTCAAGTATTTGACGTTAAAGACAACACAGATACAGTTATTAAGGTGGTGATAAAAATTGCCCTCACACATAAAAAAAAACATTCCGGTGGAAATTAATTCCAGGGGGCAAAAATTCATTTGATCATCAAAAGATCATTTCTGACCCTGATTGGTACTAAAACAGCCAACCTGATCTTGTAAGAAAACATAACTATTTTTACAAGTTCCCAATTTCGTATAAATGCATGTGATTTTTTTTAGGAATAAAAAGCTTGAAGGTCCATACCTAAACCTAACCATTAGTGGGGCTTAAAGGAGACATATTATGCCCCTTTTTACAATATGTAATATAAGTCTCTGGTGTCCCCAGAATGTGTCTGTGAAGTTTCAGCTCAAAATACTCCACAGATCATTTATTATAACATTTTGAAAATGCCTATTTTGAGTGGAAGCAGAAACACGCTGTTTTTCGTGCCTGCCTCTTTAAATGCAAATGAGCTGCTGCTCCCCGCCCTCTTTTCCAGAATAGAGCTGCGCCATTACAGCTCGTACCTGCTAAAAAAACATCTGTTTTGGTTCTGATTATCATGTTAATCACGCTGAAATCAAGCGTTTTTTTCTGATATACGGCTTTCTGAGTGCACACGAACAGAAAACAGCTGTCACAGCATGTGAGTACTAAACTAAGTTCTCATTCACACACAAGTTTACGTTAAAAACACACATGAGTTACAAAAAAACAGTCAGTTATGTCTGTGAAGGTAAACTGCTGGG
>NW_015506166.1:34127-37529 GCF_001515645.1 Sinocyclocheilus grahami
GTTTTAAACCATATGAGTTTAAACTTCTGATATTCGGTTTTCTGAGTGCACACATCCGAAGTACACGGACAGAAAGCGGCTGTCACAGCATGTGAGTACTAAACTAAGTTCTCTTTCACTTACAAGTTTACGTTAAAAACACACATGAGTTACAAAAAAACAGTCAGTTATGTCTGTGAAGGTAAACTGCTGGGAAATAAATTGCATGTTTATTTTAAATCTGTGTGGCAGCAGCAGTAAATAAATCAATAAATCCACTGCTCTCTTGTCTCCTCTGAGGCTGGGACTCTAAATAGTGTTCTGTGCTCGTCTGTGCAGACAAAAACAGAACAGTTAGCATGTTTCGCCAAACTTTCGCCATGGCATTAGAACTGGTACACCGTTGTCACTTGCGAAATCAAAATGACGGTGCCATGGGTGGAAACGTGCAGATTAAGGGGCGGTAATATTATAATGAGATCCCTTTGCCACGTCACCAAGGGAGCGAAATCTGACGCGCTCGTTTTTTCAGACGCTTGCAGAAAAAGGCTTACCAAAACAAAGTTACTGGGTTAATCTTTTTCACGTTTCCTTGATTGGTTTTTGCACCGGGGACCTGATTATAGCACTTAAAACCTGGAAAAGTCAGATTTTCATGATATGTCACCTTTAAGGGAATGAGATTGTCTGAATGCATGCAAATTGACCACCAACTCACCAAAACGCAAAAAAAAAAAAGGAATAAAAATACGAATTGCCACGAGAGTTTGTTAAGGACAGCTGGTTCTGTAATGGTCAGTCTACAGTACATACCCATCTTTGCCACTGTATACAGACTAAAAACCCAAAAAGGTATCACTGCATAATCTCAACAAGCTGCAACACACCAATAAATTATCTATTAAAGCTAACCACATAATAAAGCGCATAAACTTGCAATGAAATCCTATTGTCTCTGTGTTCTTCCCAGACAGACTATGCTGAGGTGGAGAAACCCTCCCAGTCGCCTCAGCTTCTGTTGCTGCTCTAGTGCCCCTGAATCCCTGCCAGCGTTTTGTTGGCCTTCCACATAAAGTGCAAGGCAAACAGGATCTTCTCAATGGCAGCTTCACTACACACAAAATCCAAACAAGCCTGTATAATGCATTCGCTGCATGGCTAAAATGAAATAAAGAAGCTGTTGTGTCTGTCTCTCCCTCTCTCTCCGCTGTCATTACTATTTTACAAGCAGCAGCTTCATTACCAAACCATATGCTTGGTAATCATGAAAGCTGTGGGTGCATCCCTTATATGATGTGGGACGGCTAAATTATTAAACGCGCTGTGCTGGCAAGGCCCGATTCAGATGTGGCAGCGAGCCCAGTCTCTTTTCACACACACACACACACACACATACACACGTACACATACACACTCATGAAGGGAGATGAGGCACTGGGAGGGCAAAAAAAAAAAAAAAAAACTTCAAACACCTTTCCTGTGCATTTAGTTTAATGAACAATGTCTTAATTGAGATTGCCTAATTACCCAATTTAAAGATAATTAATATGATACTAATTAGCATATGTAAATGACACATAGCATAATTGAGGATCCCTGTTTTGAATTAGATGGCTCTACAATGAACCCCACATAAGAAAGAAGAAAGATACAAGGAAGCCATTGACGTAGCTATACAACCGTCAATCACTCTTGTGCTGTGGAATGCTGCAGATGCTCAAGCGCATGATCAAATCCAGTCATGTTAGGTTATGTTATCATGCATAAAAGTCTGCTAATCTAGAGTAATTAAACTACTTGTGCAGTAATTACCAGTGCAGGTTTTTTTCAAGGTATCTTCCTGTGCAAATCTAAATGCTTTGTTCAGTATAGTGTAAATTACTAGGTAAAAGGTTTTTCTTTCTTTCTTTCTTTTCTAAACCTGTTAAACACCACATGAAAGCACGTTTTTTTACCGTATTTATTCTGTATTGATTTAATATCGTAAAACTACAGTGTGTGGTTTGGGTTCCACTGTTGCTTTTTAAACATACACAGTAGAATTACTGTGATGTATTTTCTGTAGCAGTCTATTCAGCTAATGTATGCTAAGCTTGCAGGCTAAAAGGCTAATGTATGTTAAGCTAACAGTAAAATAAACTATCTGGCTAACCAGTTAGCAATATGCTATAATAGCAGTCTCCTAAGCTGGCAGTATGCAAAGTTAGTCAGTTAACCGGTTAACTTGAAAGCTAATTGAAAAACAGGGTTAAAATTTTTTAATTTGACAATTTATAACATTGTCATATGCGTTTAAAATCGTGAATTATTATATTCACATAGTTAACATTACATTCCAATCCAATCTTATGAGAAAACTAATATTTTAAAAGGTGGCAATTTCACAGGAATTTGTACAATATGTTTTGGAAGGAAAAATGAACTAAATTTGAGTTTCGTTAAATGACCATCCCTACAGTATAAATTCCAGATATCTCTTGTTCTTTGAAACCACAATAATGGGGAAGACTGCTTACTTGGCAATGGTCCAGAAGATGATCATTGACACCCTCCACAAAGAGGGTAAGTCACAGAAGGTCATTACTGAAAGCGGTGTTCACAGAGTGCTGTATCAAAGCATATTAAATGAAAAGTTGACTGGAAGGAAGAAATTGGGTAGGAAAAGGTGCACAAGCAACAGGGATGACTGCAAGCTTGAGAATACTGTCAAGCAAAGCCGATTCAAACACTTGGGTGGGCTTCACAAGGAGTGGACTGAAGCTGGAGTCAGTGTATCAAGAGTCACCACGCTTAGATGTCTTCAGGAAAAGGGCTACCAAGCTACTTCTGAAACAGAAACAACGTCAGAAGCATCTTACCTGGGCAACTGAGAAAAATAACTGGACTGTTGCTTAGTGGTCCAAAGTCCTCTTTTCAGATAAAAGTAAATTTTGCATTTCATTTGGAAATCAAGGTCTGGAGTCTGTAGGAAGACTGGAGAAGCACAGAATCCAAGCTGCTTGAAGTCCAGTGTGAAGTTTCCGAAGTCAGTGATAATTTGGGTTGCTGTGACGTCTGCTTGTGTTGGTCCAGTGTTTTATCAAGTCCAAAGTCAATGCAGCTGTCTACAAGGAGATTTTGAAGCACTTTATGCTTCCATCTGCTGACAAGCTTTATGGAGATGCTGATTTCCTTTTTCCAGCAGGACTTAGCACCTGCCCACAGTGCCAAAACCACTTCCAAGTGGTTTGCTGACCATGATATTACTGTGCTTGATTGGCCAGTCAGCATGCCTGACCTGAACCCCATATGGAATCTATGGGATATTTTCAAGAGAAAGATGAGAAACAGTCGATCCAACAATACAGACGAGCTGAAGGCTCAATAGTGCCTCAGCAGTGCCACAGACTGATCGCTTCCATGCCACACCTCACTGATGCTGGA